>NC_081295.1:115356562-115656875 GCF_030435805.1 Mustela lutreola
CATACAAGATTTCCCTGACCACCCTTACCCAAAATAGCCTTTCCGGTCAGTCACTATCCTACTGCCCTTCTTAAATTTTTTTCATTGCACATGTCACTCTCAGAAGTGCTTATGCCTAGTTATAAGATGAATAAAGTCAGGAGATCTAATGTATAACATGGTAACTGTAGTTGATAACACTGTAATGTATAATTGAAAATTACTAAAAGAATAGACATTCAATGTCCTCACCAAAAAAAAGAAAGAAAGAAAGAAAGGAAGAAAAGTAGATATGTGAGGTGATATATGTGTTGATAACTTGATGGGGGAAATTTTTTCACAGTGTAGACAATCACCATGTTATACTTAAATATCTACGACCTTATTTGTCAATCACATTTCAATGACACTGAAAAAAATTAAATGCAAGAAGAAAAGAAAGAGAAGGAGGAAAAGGAAGGAAAGAAGGATGGAAGGAAAGGGGAAGGGAGGGAGGAAGGAAACTCTTACTCATTTATTGGTTTTCTTGTGTGTATATATGCCTTCCTACTAGAATATGAGCTCCATGACAGCAGGAAACTCATACTGACTTATTCTGGCTTTAGTCCAAGAGCACTGAACAACACCTGGCTCAAAGCAGACATTCAGTAGAATATGTAAAATGAATGAATGAATGAAAACTTAGACACTTCAACTTTAACCTTAAATTTAACTCAGTCTACATGAAGAGTTTCCCTACAGTGAGGGAAAGTAGCATAGAATTAAATGTTGTATTAAAATGAGTCACATACAAAGCTCTAAACTGATAAAGTTATCATTTTTCCAACCTCCTACAATTGAAATTTCAGCCATGGTAAATATTTTATATTATATTTTTATAAAATATACTTTTATAGCTCAGTCCAAAATTTATATGTATATTAAATTAATGTTTTATAAACTAATACATTTACTTAACTTGTTAAAATCTAAATTCTGTAACAAATTCTTGACATTTGCCAAAACCTATGTCTTGCCTCTCTCTTCCTCAGCTTAAATTCCCACACATTCTTTAATCTCTCCACACTTTAGTTTTCTCATCCCTGGACTTGGTGACTTCCAGCTTTCAAATTCTCTGACCCTATCTTAATATTACATCCTGCCAATGTGTTCATATGTTTGCATGCCTCTGTAATTACCCCACAATTTCAATCGTGCCTTTTTCATAATTAGGATAAAACCATAGCTGTAACAGTAACTGGTGCTGTAAGCGTCCCCAGGGGGTTGGGAGTATAAACAAAACAAACTCGTAAAAATTACCCACATTGATAAACTATGCATGTAAGCTGGGATTGTAAAGAAGTAAAGGAAAATTTTATTGCAGTAACTTTCAATAATGTTCTATAAAAAGGAATTGCAGCTTTAGTTGCCCAGAGAAGCTTACATACCCTCAGTTGTTGGATATTCAATGGCAACAGGACTTGAAGATCCTGTGTGATATTCTGTAAGCCCAAGACAAATTCAGCCGAAGCCAAATCACTTCAGGCAAGGACCTGTATCATCCTTTGCTTGAACCAGCAAGAATCTGCCCAAAGGGGTGGGCAAACAGATTTCCTAGAGCATGCACAAGCCACTACCACTTTTAAAGGAAATGTATGCTTCTACCACAGAATCATGTATCTGTAAATTATTACACAAGGAAAATTAAGATAACTATGATCAAAAAAAAATCATTGTGATCAAGTTGAAGTGTATGTTAATTTTAAAAAGTATTTTAATTTACAATTAAAAAATTGTACACGTTTTAATAATTCTTTCCTTTATCTCTCTGGTTATGTTAAAGTGGGTAAATCATACCTCCTCACCCAAAACCAAGGCCAAGGTTGAGCAACCAGCCACAAAAAGGAGTCCTCAGAGGGCTGCGTGCACTTGAATTAGCCCAATAGTAGGATTAATGTATCTTTTTAGAAACTATAATTTTTTCAGTTCTCATTTATTTTGCGTCTGTAAAATATTCATAAAACGATGGTTTTTGTCATACTACTCAAATGAATTCAGAATTAAAGACAGTGGGGGAGATACTAGGTTCTACGTGAGGTTCCAGATATACTTATGTAGACCCCAAGTTTTCTCAGTTTTCTATCCCCTCTATTTGACCACAGCAGAGGGAATACTGACTATGTAGTCAAAAGGCATAGCTCTCTCACTTGCTGTTGGATGACTTGAGCACATCGTTTGTCCTCTCTAGGTCTGTTTTATTATCTTCAGAAAGCATCATCTTGCCCTGACCACCTCGTAATTTGCTCTAACAGTGATTCCACATTAAAGTACGTGCTATACAAAGGAAAGGTTGGATTTTGTTAGCAGAAAGTGCTGTGTCTCTGGTACCCAATTAATTAGTTAGTTAATTAAGACATCAAGAACAAGTTTTTTTGTGTGTGCCTACTAGGTGCCCAGAATGTCCTGAAGCTTGAGGACTTCAAAAGTGAATAGAGCAGAAAGACCAGCAGTTGCCTAGAACAGTGCAGGGAAAGGGATGAAGGCAAATGGACATGAGATTTCCATTTGAGGGGATAAAGGTTATCTAAAATAAGATGTGGCGATGGTTGTGAACTTCTGTAAATTTGGATATTCAAGGGCAACTGAACCTGAAGGTCCAGTGTGATATTCTGTAAACCCAGGACAAATTCAGCTACAAGTGAAGACCAAGTCACTTCAGGCTAGGACCTATGTCATCTTTGACTTGAACCAGCAAGAATCTGCCCAAAGGGATAGGATAACAAATCAATACAGAATTAGACATTTAAAGCACGTGAATTTTATGGTATGCATATTAAATCTCAGTAAAATTAAAAAAAAAATATATATAGTCCCTACCCTCAAGAAGCTTATAGTCTAATGAGAAAAACCTTACATATAAACAAAAAATTACTATACTATGCTGAAGAGACATGGATGCTCTGAAGAGACATGGATGCTTGGCCTACAGTTGTATAAAATTGAAACTGCAAGTGATTTAGTATTAAAAAGTAAGTTTTATCATACTCTTAGCACTGGAAATATCAGTTGAAACCCAGAACAGATTGTATGATTTATTGAGAGAAATACAATATCTAAAATTTGGGAAAACTCATTAACCCTTGTACAAACTTGGCATGCCTAAGATTTTAGTTTAAGAAACAAGGCCTTGACATGTCTGGAAAAATGTTGCCAATGTTGTCAATTTGACATTCATTGAGCATAACAGAACCCTTAGTGTGGTTTGGAGAGCGGATGGAGGCCAGGCTGAGGAGGAAGAGCCGAGCCATGGCACACTCATTTGCTTGAACCCAGCCCCCAGGGATGCTGCCTGGCAAGTCTCCCAGATCATCACTGAACAAGCAGAACAGGAGGAGTGGGTAGAGCGGCGACTTCAGACCCTCCACAGCTGGAAGCTCTGTTTCCATTTGGACGGAATGAGTCCGTGATTCCAGTCCATGCTTTCTATTTCCAGAGACACTTTTCTGCTTTAGGAAAATACAAAGGACTCCCTTTCTCTGGGTTCTAAGTTCTTCTTATATTACCAGCAATTGTCCTAGTTTGATCCTACTAAGTTCAAATTCTTCTAAGTTCTCTTATATTACCAGCAATTGTCCGAGTTTGCTCCTACACCCCAGACTCCTTTTTAACTTATGGACACATCCTCCTTGGAGAGGTATCTCTCCACAAGGTGTTTGCCTCCCTGAATGGTTTCTGGATATTATTTTCTTCCAGCTTGATCCGTATATCTCAGATGAGAGGACTGCCACATATGCTTACTGATTAGTTCATGTATTCTTTCATTTGCTTGACAAATTTGTATCAGGCCTTATTACATATTTAAAAATTATCCAAGCTTGGGATGCCTGCTTGGGTAGCTCAGTTGACTTAGTGGCTGCCTTCCGCTCGGGTCATGATCCCAGGGTCCTGGGATCAACCCCACGTCAGGCTTCCTGTTGAGTGGGGAGCCTGCTTCTTCCTCTCCCTCTGACTGCTGCTCTGCCTACTTGTGCTTTTTATATCTCTGTCAAATAAACAAATAAAATCTTTTTTTAAAAAAGAAAAGTTATAAAAAGTTATCCAAGTCTGTAAAATCAGGTAATGTCTCTGGTACCAAACCACATGACCTACATAGACATTGTCTGAGATCCTGTATTTGGCCCCTGACAACCTCTCATGGGCACATATTCTCTTAGCAGAGAGAGGTCAGCATTGCTTTATATTCTCTTCTGTGGAAGATGAATAAAATATGAAAATGAGTAAAAAGATTAATAGCAACAATGATTATTTACCGGTTTTCTCAATTTTGTAGGTGGGACAGCATATGAAAAAATGTTTATTCTCTATAGTGTTTTTCTCTCTGAGCCATTTTAATGTTGGAAAGAAATATTCATTCCTCTTCAACTGTCTCTCTGAATCCTAATTTTTTCTATTATAAAATAAGGGGGTTGGATTCATGACCCCCAAGGACTCTTTAAGCATAAACAGTCTTCAATACATGAAATTCAGCCGGAAGCTTCAGAGCAAGAAAGCAGGTTTACAAAGAACCAAGTGGGACTGACTATTCCCCAAAACAAGGCTTAATAACTTGAGCATGTCTATCAGGGGAAACATTTTATCAAGCTGAATTATTTATACATTATTATGGAGAGGGTTATCATTTCAGTCAAATTATTAAAGTTTCAGCAGGAAGAACCAATTTTTGATCAGCTGTTTCTTCCCGTGTATAGGATGAGTATTGCCCAATTTGGCCTGAATCTTATCTGACTCAGACAAAGTGTATCCCCCTCTCTCCTCACACTGCTAGAACTACAGTGTTCATGTCTAACCACTGGTGGTGTCCTCGAGCCAACAGGAAGAAGACAAACCAGGTGTGACCAGACTCTGTGATGCTACCAGCTGTCAATCAACACTCCCCAGATCAGGGCAGAGATGGCACTAGTGTGTATGTCCAGGTAAACTACTCTGGCCAGAAAAATAAACCCTACTCAGACAGACCACCTGTGTGTTCACAAACTGTTCATTCTACACAGAGGCAATACAAGATAGTGATCAAGCAAGTGGGTTCTGAATCCGGAATACCTGGTTTTCAGTCATGGCTTTGGCACATGTCGGCTCTGTGACTTGTAGCCTTGGTGTTCTTTATTGGTAAAATGGGAACGATAATAGGGCTACTTTAAGGATTATATAAGGTAGTATACGTAAAGTATTTAGGAAAGTCCTTGGCACATGAAAAACACTCTGTGTTAGTTATCTGTATGTTATACCTCCAGACGGAAAAACTAAAATTAAGCCACAAAAAAAAGAACATTTAGATGGGCAGGGTAGACATGGTGTCACATGAAGGGCACTGGTGTTGGGTGGGGTCTTCTGGAACATCAATTCAAGTATCTCTGTCGTATAAGATTGGCATGAGGCCAAAACAATGATTCTAAGGACCTGAGGGTGAGGTGTAGGTCTCAGTAATTATTCCCACCCTGCCCAATGGTTTTAATTTTATTTCTTTTACTTTCTTTTCTGTATTTATTTGCCTTTCTTTATGTCTCTTCCTCTATTTCTTCATTCTTCTTTCTCCTCCCCTTTCCTCCTCCTCCTTCACCCCCTTCCTCCTTCTCCTCCTCCTTCTTCTTCCCCATCCTTCCTTCCTTCTTATTTCTTTCTATCTTTCTTTCTTCCTTCCTTCCTTCCTTCCTTCTTTCTTTCTTTCTCTTTCAGCTAATGATCACTGGTTTTCTCCTCCACACTGGGCATTCTGGGGACTCTGGGGTTGAAATTGGGGGATGAGCCAACATGGTTCTGATTCTCTTATAGTCTAATGGGGGAGAAAGGTTTTCATCAGATTACCTCACTAACGAAGGCCTGACTAAACACTTCAGTTAAGTGTCCTGAGCCAACAGAGCACTGTTTCATTAGGGCATGTGTCAGAAGGACTTGACCTATAAGAGAATGCTGGGAGCCTTACCTAGATCTGAAGGCAGTGAGGGACTTCGCCAGGCCCATGGGAGGGGATGGCATTCTCTGTGGATGCAGTAGCTCATACAGAGACTGTGGCCGGGTGGCCATTTCTAGAATGGGACCGGAGCTCCAGGAGCAAGGTGGCAGTGGTGCCCAGGCAGAAGAGAGATGCACTGGAGAGATTGGAGGGAAGTGTGGCAAAATCTAACAAAAAGACACTCTGCCCTACTGATAACCAAACAGTAGCTTGTGATTGATTCCTAAAGAAGTTTCTTTTTCATTTACAGAATCATGCATTTTAAAAACATGCAGTTATTCCTTGACTGACCTGGAGTATTAAGATTAAACCTGTTTCTCTGATTTTGCATAAATTTGTGTTAACATAATTATCAACAATTACTCCCATATGTAACCAAATATTCAGCAAGGATTTTATGATTACTGTATAAAAATCAAGAAGTGGAGTCATTCTTGACACCTTAGCTCTGTAGCTGTCAGGTAGGCATCCCAAATAGGCTCAAAAATATATTTTACAGATAAAAAATTAAAGAGATTGACAGATAAAAGAGTAAAAGAAATCATAACTTCAGTTGCAGAGAGGCTCTGCCTTCAGTACACTAATGGCCTTCTAACTTTCCAGATTATTTGGGAGAGATTTTGAATATTATTGGGCCTAAGTTGAAGCTTTCAAAGAGTAACTGAGTTTTCCAAAGTAGCAATATAGGTTTCTTTGAATTATTTTTTCAAATGTTCACCATGGTACTGTAGGGACTCTCAGGTGACATGGAATGGCTCAGAAGAGACAGTGTCTAGAGCTAAAGTGACAAATTAAATTAGTCAAGAAGTTAATCACCCCAGCCTTGGCCAGGATCTATGTGTATAAACCTATCTGACTGATTTCAGGAAAGAAAATGGTTGTAATTTTTAATGGAAAATAACCTTCCTGAAGTTTCAGTCTTTCACTTTATAAATAGTGTATTTGACATACTTGGCCAAGTTTCATAGGCTGTTTAAACGTTTAAAGTTAAAATAATTTGAGGGGAAATTTGGAAATTAAGATTTCTTTTTTTATCCTTCCAGGATCCTACACTGAAGCCCCTCAAGAGTCTATTTGACATTTTAACAAACATCATTTCTTCTCATTTACCATTTAAATATAGTCTGCACGGTGAGGAATACATGTCATTGTACCACATTATTTTTTTTTTAATTAAACGTGTGGCTCAACTGTTCTTCAAACACACCAACCTCTTAGACAGTCACTGAAAGATAATCTTGCCCTTCCTTGGGTGACGTGACATCTGCATGGAGGCTTCCTGAGGGACCGCCATTGCTGAGGCTCCATCCCCTCACATGGGAGCCAAACAGTAAGCATCTGTGAGTGTCAGAAGAACGCAAAGCTGGTCTCCCTGAGATGAGGTTTATTTTTAGTTACTAACAGTTTCTGAAGACTAAATTACAGAAAATAGCAATCATTTTCTACTGCGTTGGCTCTTAAAAATTAATCAGGCAACTGGGTTAATAATAGCATATTTTTATTAATAACAGAAGTACAGAAACACCTGTACTTATTCATCCGATGTCTTCAAAATGATATGCTAGTCATAGAGTGTCAAATTATCATTTGAAAATTATTCAATAAATTCTAGAAACAGTTTATTACTGAGTGAATTAACTGCATTTTTGGTACATTCATTTGGGGAGGTAGGGAGCATAAAGGTTAAGAGCACAAGCTCTAGAGTTAAACTAACTTTATTCCAACCTTAGTTTCAGTACTTAGTAGTTGTGTGATCCTAAGCAAGTTACTTCTCTGTGCCTCGGTTTCCTCATCTGTAAAATGGGAATGATAATTATAATAATAATATACAGTGGTTGCCAACATTTACATAGCTCCTATTTTTCATCAGGTGCTTTTTTAAGTGAGTGAGAGACAGAGACAAACAGAGAGAGAATAGATACTATATGCCTGGTACAATTCTAGGATCAATTATATTTTTAATCTTCACAACAACCATAGGGGGTTGGCGCTTTAATTTTCCCTTCTCACAGATAAGGAAACTGAGAAACCAAGAAGTAGAACAATTTTTCCAGAGGCAGTTAAGTGCCAGAGCCAGAATTGAGAACCAGGCTGTCTGGCCCCAAAGTCTATCCTCAACCTACTACAAGGCCTGGCGTGCCCATTAATAAGATTATATACCAAAACCCATTGGACCATTGCATGTTTCTAGTAAATATTCAGTGAGCATTAATTACTATTATTGGTTTATGAAAGTTACAAATCATATTTTACTATATGTTGTCTCTTTCATTGCATTAAATATTTAACATTTCACTGAAATTATCTTTTTTACACCATGTTTAGTTGTGTTTTGTAGGATTTGATAAGGTTATTTTGGGGTCAACATTTTCACACATTTTTTATTTCTATAACTTCATACAGCAGAGTGTAGAAACAATCAAGGTCAATTCTTTTTAAATCATTAATTCTTTTTTTTTCTACAAATATTATTTGCAGAATAAGGCACCTACTACATGCCTGGCATTAATCCAGAACCTATTCTAGGGCATTTAGCAAGGAACAAGACAGGCAAAGTTCTGGCTGTCACAGAGCTTACCTCCTAGTAAATCATTTTGTCGTTGACTCATTTCCAACTAGAGCCTTTAATCCTGGGAAGCAGTGCCACAACTAAAATTGAAATCTTCCACTATTAAACACTTGGGACATTAGGAGGGTGATGCATTATACAGACTACAGTACTCTATGTCACTGGCCTTTACCCCACACACTGAAGAGAAGGCATTCCAGGATCTCTGAGAACTGCATTCAGAAATGAAGCCCTTTGGGAAAGAAGTCACTGGCCATGTTTTTCTCCACTGGCACATGAATGGACAGTTCGAAAGTTAACCAGAGTTAGAAAGTTAATCAGAGTTCCAAAATAGAAGCTGAGGATTTCAGAAAGTAGAAAGTAGAATTTATTTATCTTATTTTCTTTATGTTTTTTTCCTTTTGCATTTACTCCTTTTTAATGATTTTTCTCATATTCTGCCACTATCGATATCGTGTGAAATAATTACATTAGTGAAGGCTTTTCATATCAGATTATGTCCTTTGATTACACAAAGAAAAACAACTCATTATTATAACTATTACTCAAGACACCTTTTCAGTCATTTTATTATTTGAAAGGAAATTATTGGGTATTTAGAAAATTTAATCTCCTAAAATTTTAAGAAGAGAGAACATTTGTTTCTTTATTCTGCAATTCTGGCTATCTATTTTATTTTTTATTTTTTTTGGATTTTTATTTACTTATTTGATAGAGAGAGACACAGTGAGAGAGGGAACACAAGCAGAGGGAGCTGCAGAGAGAGAGCAGGAGAAGCAGGCCTCCCTCCGAGCTGGGAGCCCGATGCCGGGCTCAATCCCAGGACCCCAGGATCATGACCTGAGCCGAAGGCAGATGCCCAACGACTAAGAAACCCAGGCATCCCCTGGTGATCTATTCTTAAGAGATGAAATCACAAATTTAATATACATCATCTCATGTAATTCTCACAATTCTGGAGACAAGTACATTTAACCCTCATTTAACCCCGTGAAAATAGATTCTGAAAAGCCATGTATCTGGCGCAAGTTCCTGAAGGTAGCAGAGCCAGGGCTAGACCAGTTGTGTCCAAAGTTCATGGACATGTCTTTTTCATTGAATAGTGTTCGATTGGAGCAGAGATCACTCAGGTGATTATAAGATCACTGCTGTTCATGGACTCCCAGGTGGCTCAGTCGGTTAAGTGTCTACCTTTGGCTCGGGTCATGATCCCTGCCTCCTGGGATTGAGCTTCGCATTGGGCTCCCGGCTCAGTGGGGAGCCTGCTTCTCCCTCTGCCTGCCATTCTCCCTGCTTGTGCTCTCTCCATCTCTCTCGGACAAATAAACAAAATCTTAAAAAAAGAAAAAGATCACTGCTGTTCAAAAGAGAAAAGAGTCCTTTATAGACTCAACTGTTACATATATCACATTAACATTAGCCTGAAGAACCCTCTCAAAATGCTTTTGTGTAATTTATCAAAAAACCATTGAATTAATAGCCATCAGCAATAATTGTAAGTCAATTATACTTCCCAGATGAAGTGCTACATTTTTAACAAATTACTTGATGATCCATTAAAAGGAATAAAAATAAGGTAATTGGCATAGATGAGATTAGCACCTTTCCCATTCATTTTGTGATATACCTTTTAAACTCATCATTGTCATCAAATAATACTATACACTGTAATTCCTAGAAGAGCAGGGTTTGGACTGCCTGATTAAGGTACAGACAAAGCAAGATTTATTGCTTATTTAACAGTTCATGAGCCTTTTTAACTACAATAGAAATGTTATGTATTGATTTGAAGTATTTTTGTATCCGTTTGTAGAAAGAGTGGAAACATATCAAAAGTCTACATATTTTTGTGTGCTTTTGAATTAAACGGTTCCTGGGCGCCTGGGTGGCTCAGTGGGTTAAGCCGCTGCCTTCGGCTCAGGTCATGATCTCAGAGTCCTGGGATCGAGTCCCGCATCGGGCTCTCTGCTCAGCAGGGAGCCTGCTTCCTCCTCTCTCTCTCTGCCTACTTGTAATCTCTCTCTCTGTCAAATAAATAAATAAAATCTTTCAAAAAAAAAAAAAACTGTACTTGAATTAAACGGTTCCTTCCAGGAAACCAAACCCATTTGTTTCTTCCTTCCCTAAACCTCTATTAAATTTAATTGGGAAGGCAAAGAGAAAAAGAAATAAATACGGACTTTGATTGGTAAAGTGCTTGAGCTTGCTGTTAATTACCCTTTGACTAGAGAAAAACATGCATACGGAGATTTTAAAATATTTAAAATATTTATCTCACTTGAAACATGTGGGGAGGAAAATTCCTTTCTCTTCTTTTCTTCACATGAAAATGAAGCAGGACAAGGTGACACGCAGGGTCACTATGCGGTGTGTCACTGGGTGCAGTCCCTAGACTTTGAGTCCGATGGCCTTCCAGTTGGGCAGTTTCACAACTCTTCCTATTCCTGGGTTATGCAGCTCGTCTTCCACCAGTGATTATTTTAACCGTATCCCAAGATGACTAACACCCACAATGCCTTTAAATCTCGCTGTTAACTTCAGCTGCATTAGTGAGCTGCCAGGGCCTGGTATGTAGGCTGTCATGGATCATAATTAATAATAACGAGGTTCAAAGAAAAGAAGGTAAAATTTTGTTCTAACAGTGAAACTAATAAATACACTGCATATGACAGGATGTTTCTTCTGAGCTCTGAACATGAAATAGGCATTGTTTCATGCTGCAAATCTTTTGGGCAGTTTTTATTTACTCTTTGACTGTAAGTCAGCAGGGAAAGTTTGGAGGATCTAAAATCATCATCATCATCATCAAATAATATTTATTACACAGAAGAAAAGCAAGGCTTGGACTGCTGAATGTAGCCGAGACATTAAGTGTACTTAATAGGTCATGAGCTTCTTGTGTACTGACTTGGGTGATCTAATGGTCAGTGGATTATCTCTAACAAAACACCACTAGACATATTAAAGGTTTCTTAGGTTAGTATAAAAGCCTAATAGATATAATTGTACCATATCCAGAAACATTATCTGCTTACCCTTCTGTATTTCAAAAAGTAAAAAATGTGATTTATCTTACAAAGCAGTCCCATGACATATGTCACTATTCATCTCTCTGTGATAACCACTTTTATGCTGTCAAATATTAAATAATGAGACTTATGGACACAGAGGACAGATCTACCTGGAAAGTTATACAGATAACTTACATGGAGATTGTTTATATTAATTTTATTTTACAAAATAATACTTTAACTAGGACTTGGCTTCTGTACAATTTAGATACAGTAAAACTATAAACAACCACTTTAAAAAGCTTCATATAAGTCCTCGGGGTCCAATTATACAATGTTATGAAGAGATACTAAATGCTAGGGTTTTCCCAAAACACCGGGGGAAAAAAAAAAAATCAATTAATGTAGCACTACATCAGTTTAAAAAGAAATCAGCTTTCACCATTATCTCCAGGTCAGATTTCATGGTGGCCAGATACTTGATTTAAAAGAATTGCTGGATTGAACTTTGATTAAGAGTACCACATGCTTGAAGGGAATATGTTAAGGTTCCTTGAGGTCATTATTATGAGTTTAAAAAAAAAAAAAAGGATTGACTTCACAAACAACCGAGCCCTTTCTAAAACCAGCTGGCTTACAAATTCAACTGACCCGTTGTTACCATACTTCACAGTTAAGAATCATGAGAACAACTTGTTCTGAATCTTCTGGCCAAGTGCCCATGCACAGTGAGCATGGAACATCTTCTATGATTAACACACAAACAGTGTTTTATTAGGTTTGGCTTCCCTTCTCACATGGAATGGATAATTCTTTTTCATGGATTTCTAGTCAGTACCAATTTTTTTCCTCAAAGTGTGTATCAGGAGAAAAAAGAAAGTGGGTATTGATTTTATGCTATCCTTATACCCTTGCTAGTTACTAAAGTTGCCAGTTATCTTGAGGTTGAACCTACCCCTAAGTAATGTATGTGTTTATGTTTACAAAAAATATTCCCCTAAGTTATTGCCTGTATTTCAGTTGTGAGGTTTTTTGTCATACTAACAGATTTACACATGCCAACAGTTGATTTTAGTTTTCCTTAAACAGATTCAGATAGGAAAGCCTGAAGAACTTGACTTTTATCAAGAGAAGATGAAAATGTTATGTGATTACTTTAATAATCAATGTAAACAACGTTATCTTTTTGCAATTCCATAGAAGAGGATGATAGCAGATATGGGGACTAATGGAAGTTTTAAAGAGCTAACAAGTGTGAGCATACAATCTTCCTAGACTCTCTACTCCCAGCACCACCTGTTTTGTTTTGTTTTTTAACCATTTTTTTCCAATTCTCTTCTGGTTAGTTTTGTGATTAGATCAGAATTGTTCTTTGATTGGTAGTGTTCATATTTACTTATATTGATTCAGGAAAAAGTGGAAAGGATTTAATTTTCAGTTTCTTAAAATTAAACAGTGACACAAAGTCTTGGCCCTCTCAGATGGACACTCCAGCTTAGAAAGTTGAGCCCTGGCTTGCACTGAATATTAATTCTCTATAACATTGTACAAATCATCTGCCTGCGCTGTCCCACAGGAAATATGAAGAGAGGAAGTATTGTTTCCTCTCTTGGAGCTGTGGTGGCACTTGTTCTTCATGGTCTTGAGTCCAAGGGCACAGAATAGAATTACATGTGGCAAATAGCATTTCCAACCATGTAAAGTGGAATAGGACGCTTGGATCCACCATGTTGGAACAGAGCCTCCTGGAGCCTTGATGGGCAAGGACAGCTGTAAATACCCTCGTCCTTTTTTTCTGTCTCCCCTATTTCTTTAAAATGTATTACAAAACATCAACATAAGTCAGTGTGAGACTCTTCTGGGTTTGTATGCTATATGCTTATTATAGTATTAACATTATAAACTGTACTAAAAATTTTTAAATATTGGCATGGCTTTAAAGGTATTCTTACTGCACTGATTTTCACATATACTTCAAATAAATATTTTATCATGTTCAATTTCATCGGTTTTGCCAATGGACTATGACTGGTCTTTTCTGCAGTGATGAAGTCATTCTTGCCATCATACTTCTTAAATCATAATAAGAAGTCTAACTGCTAGTCTTCCCAAAGTTAAACTGGGAAGCAACAATAATGTTTGCTTTACCCTTTCCCCTACCCCAATAAACTAAATTTATTTAGAAAAATGGTTATCAACCTAATGTTACATTTAATCATGAAGGAAGAACAAGACTTTTTTTCAAAATGCTCTACCCTCTCAAATTAATTTTTACTCAAAACTCTCTTGCATTATAAAAAACTGTCTTGCATAATCTTTTTATTCAAAACTTTCTACCTTTTTAATATTCCCAGAGAAGATGCAAGAAATTTGCTTTTGTTCTTTTAAGAACAGAAGTAGTATAAGAATATCACAGAAATGTCTCTTGAATATTTTTTTTCAACAACTATCCTTGTAAGACAGATCAGTAAAACTCAAGAATAGCTAAGAAAACACAATTGTGCTCGCAGAGACCACTAAAAATTTGATCCCTTATTACTCTTTTTAAAGGTCTGCCTTGACAGTGACTTGTATTTAAAAAAAACTAGTAGAGTATCCGATATCACTTTTTCATGACAGCCCTTGACTTGGCAGCCAGTTTTGGTAAACAAACTGATTAGAAGATTATCTGTCACCCGGAATTTCATCATCCTCCACACTGATTCACTTGCATGGAGTCAGGGTACAGTCTAGTGTCACTGAATGGGGCTGAGGAAGCTATTGTTTCACAAGAAGGAAAACGAAAATTGTTGTCCAAAAATCAAGCAGATTTGATCACTGATCATTGCCAACTTGTGTGATGCATGAAGGAAAAGCCCAGCTGGTCAGTAAAACTAACTGTATGCACGGTCTGCATTCGTGGTCACAGGACCCACTGGCTGCACCAGGGAGCCTCTCTCAGCTGCCTCACTGCCTCGTGCCTTGTGTTCACCTCGTGACAGGGATGAGTAAGACACTCACGGCTGCTGCCACAGTGGCCACACCAGTGAGGGCAGTTGGTTCACAGCTGTGCATGTGGGAGAAGGAACTAGGGAAAGGGGTAAATTCCAAAGGCTGGGGCAGGAGAATCTCCAGTCTGGCATGGTCTGTCTTGAATTCTAAGGATATGTTTTCAGGAGGAAGGCCATATCATGAAAGGGAGAAACCCAAATATTGACACTTGTTTGCATATGATGATGTCACAAGGATTAATCAGCCAAGTTTAAGTTTCTGTGCTCTACAAAAGACCATGTGAAATCAAGTTTTAACTATTAAAGATTAGATTAGCTGTCTGATCCCAAGACCTTAAAACAATCTTCTCTAGCCTTTTCTGCCTGCTGCTTTTTAGATCTGAGAATGTAAATTGTTTTTCTAAAAACTTTAAGCCTGATTTCCAGTTCCTTCTGCTGCTCCCCTAATCCTGAAAAACCAACGTTGAGAATTTGAATATTTTCACATGCAGAAGAAGCATTTGAACATGGAGCAAGAGTGGAGATATTCTTCCCATGATCTGAATTTTCATCTCTTTTCTTCCCAGATCCTGTTTTCCCAAAAATTATTCTTCCTTAGTATTACTCCTTGGTTATACTTCTAATATAGAAACCTATATCCTCCTCTAAGATATGTAACTTGCCAGTAACCATGAAAATAGATATTTGTGCTCACTGTGTATTTGGTGGTAGTGTTTTTATTTTATCCTAATTCACAGCCATTTCCCATTGAACATCCCAGAGAACAAATGCCTTTTTAGGGATGAGGATTATGCACCTAGCACAAAAGGCAAACTTTAGTTCTTAATACATGACAAAGCTGATCTCATTCCTGCAGAGTGTAGAGAAATGTACTTTTAGAACTTTATATTCTATCCAAATCCATTAAATCAAAAAAGAGATTGAAGGCACTGGGTGGAAAAGTCGTTAACCTTTCACCAAATAAAATGAGGGTGATGTCTCTGAAATTAAATAGTTTGGCTTATAACTGTGGTTAGATATGAAAGGATAGTATTTGTGCCTGACAACTGATGTCATTACTTAAGAACAATTTGTCCATGTGAGGAAGAAAAGAAAAAAATGGCCATTGTAAGTTTGCCAAGTTGAAGTAAGTTAGGAGGGTGGGTAGTGAAATGGAAAGATTCAGTGACATTATTAAGGTCTTAGAGGAAAGATTCAGTGACATTATTAAAGTATTTTTGAATGAGACACTGATGTAACACATAAAGAAATTGACTTCGAATTTCAATGTCAAAGAAAACTTTGCAGGAAAACACACAGGTGTACATATGCATACACACAAAGCAAACACAAATGCCCAGTACGCTCTTCGCCCTGTGCCAGCAACTTACTAGTCATTTGGCCTAGGGTTTTCTTTTTTTATTGAGCTGCCTCACCATTTGCAATGTTGGGAAGAGATTTTATCAATGCTAGTTTCAGTTTAGGACCTTGTATTGAACACTTCATTAACATACACAGTTCAGAACTTCTCCTTGTAGACCGCAGTACTCTAAAATTTGTGTCTTGAAACTCTTTCAAGAAGTACCACAAAATTTTGAGAGAAAATAGTTTTATGTGGTGTGAATAACCTTAATAAAATTGGAAACTTGACAAAAATATTTTAGCCTTGTAAAGGGGGAAAAATAATTTTTCCTCTACCCATCTTAACATTGGCTAAGACAGCCCCTGTAATACAAGACAGTTTAACAGGAGAAAAATCAATAGAAGCTCAATAACATCCATACCTCCCATATACATAGCAGATACCCAGGGAAACTGAGCAACTCTCTGAAGTGGCTCAAGTCATCACTTTAAATTCCATTTCCAGGGGCACCTGGGTGGCTCAGTGGGTTAAAGCCTCTGACTTCAGCTCAAGCTCAGGTCATGGACTCAGGGCCCTGGGATCGAGCCCCACATCGAGCCCCGCATGGGGCCCTCTGCTCAGCAGTGAGCCTGCATCCTCCTCTCTCTCTGCCTGCCTCTCTGACTACTTGTGATCTCTGTCTGTCAAATAAATAAATAAAATATTTTTTTAAAAAAATACCATTTCCAATTAAAGACTGGGGGGAAAAAAAGTGTTGTGAGAGAGGAATAGGCCAGTCTTGGGAGGTCACCAGCAAAAAAGCACAGTAAACAAGAGTACAGTTGTTATGCAGATTTAATGACTTTGCCATTGACAATAGTTTCTAGAGATTTAGAGGCATCCTTTTCTTCCTGGTACAGACAAGGAGACACCCCTACAAATATAGATTTCTCTCATAAATGTACATTTCCTTTACAAAAGGGTAACTTCCACTGGGTTTTGGAACTTTTCCTATGTCTGCTGTTTCTTAACAATAATCAGCCTAAAATAATTCTCATGCCAAAGAGGCATATTTCGGGGGTGACAGTTCTGCTCCCTTCAGCCTCCTACACCAATACTGAATTCTAAACCCAAGTCTATTTTATAAATTATTTTCTAGATTGAACTGAGTTTAGACATTGTGAAACTCAAAGTCAAAATATCAGATGTCACCTTCTTTGAAATTACCTTTTCTACTTTGATAGTAACCACTTTCTTCCTTAGTAATTATCTAATTAGGAAAGCTCTGAAGACCTTAATCAGGAATCTTCTCTACTTCATCCCTCTTTTGTCATCTTGCCAGAATCATCCTTTAGCTGAAGCCTTTTTCTTTAAATAGCCCAATTTTTTTCTTTTAAGTCAAAGGTCATGAATTTGTATGCTACATCTAGATTATAAGAAACAGTCATCTGTTTGCTTTTCTGCTTTTTTCTTTTTCTTTTGAGGACCCAGTAATGTGCTCCTGAATGTAATAAATGCTTGCTAACAACTTTCAAAGAGTCTGGTTCCATGTAATTCTATGATTCATTCATTCAGTGATTATTTGTTGAGTATCTAGTATGTGCCAGGCATTATACTAGGCTCTAGATACACCAGATGAGTGAATCAGATCTGGTCCCCACTCTCACAGCTTACAGTCCAGTGATGAAGCATACAAAATGAGAACTTTTTCTGACACACATCTTATTCAAACACATATATTTGTATAAAAAGTTTGATTAATTATCATTTTCCCAAGTAGACTTCAGCCTGATCTGCAGCCAGCTCGCTGTAAACCAAGATTTCTTCTCTAACAGTTTCCACTGGCAAAGAGTGAATCACAAGACCCTTCCAGAACTCAGAATAAGAGGTGGTAATTCATTCTTTGATTCTAATAGGGGAGATTATTAACTCAACGTTACCAAGGCCATTCGTATTGCACTCTTACGTGTTTTAGTTATAGAGTATCTTTCTCATATTGTAGGAAATGACAGCAACAAATTGTAAAATATCTAATACCACTGATACAATCATTATACTTAAATCACATTCAAATCCAGTGAATTATACTAACCTGTCCTCGCTATCTCTTGTTCCTCCCCACCAAGCAAGAGTCCTCTTAGGACAGCTCTTCCCTTCTCTGGCTCTACCCCTATTGCCCCTGATAGGGGAGGAAAAAATCCTTTTCCCTATGCCCTTCTAAATTCCCATGTGGGCCCCCTGTAACAAAGGACAGATTAACAAAAGAAAACAAACAGTTTATTAATATGTATATTCATATGTACACAGGAGAAACTGAGAGATGAGTAAACTCAAATGTGTGGTTTAGAATCTGGGCTTAAATTCCATCTTTAGCTAAAACAAAGAAGAGTCTGAGGGAGGCAAGTTATGGAAAATGACCAGGAAAAAGACTATTAACAAGAGCAAAGTTTATCTTATGGTCTTAAGTGGGTACCATCTCCATTGATAACAGTCTTTTACGATTCAGGGTCCTCTTTCTTTTCCTGGTACTGACAGGGAGATGCGCTTGCAAATGGAGATTTCCCCCACAAAAAGGCAACTCCTACTGTTTTCTGAGCTTATCCCATGTCTGCTTCTTCTCAAAATAATCAGCTCAGGGGCGCCTGGGTGGCTCAGTGGGTTAAAGCCTCTGCCTTCCGCTCAGGTCATGATCCCAGGGTCCTGGGATCAAGCCCCACATTGGGCTTTCTGCTCTGCAGGGAGCCTGCTTCCTCCTCTCTCTGCCTGCCTCTCTGCCTACCTGTGATCTCTGTCTGTCAAATAAATAAATAAAATCTTTTAAAACAAATAAATAAATAATCAGCTCAAAATAATCCTTATGCCAAAGTGCATATTTTGAGGTGCCATATTTTGTCTCCTTTTACCCCCTTAAGATCCTTCTGTGTCTATCCCTTCTTTGTCACTAAGAAATCTTGGTCTGTTTTTACCTGCTTCAAAAGAGGACTCTCATTTTTGCAGTTATGTGTGGAGGTGGGAGCAGGGTAGAAAGAGTCAGGAGTGGCCTGAGACGTCCTCAATTTACAGAGGACGTCTTACAGAGTTGTTACTTTTAAAACATGAGAATGTGTTATCTATTCAAAACAAAAGCAGACACAAAAATTTTTTTTTAAGATTTTATTTATTTATCTGACAGATAGAGCTCACAAGTAGGCAGAGAGGCAGGCAGAGAGAGAGAGAGAGGAGGAAGCAGGTTCCCTGCTGAGCAGAGAGCCAGATGTGGGGCTTGATCCCAGGACCCGGGATCATGACCTGAGCCGAAGGCAGAGGCTTTAACCCACTGAGCCACCCAGGCACCCCAAAAGCAGATGAAAATTTAAAAGAAAAAGAATGTTAGGAAAATAGAGGCAGTATGGTGAGAAAAAGCAAATGACTGGAGGAGGCAACACAGCCATAATCGTTCTCCATAATCATTACATAATCATTACTCTTTATATCATCTTTCTGACCCCAGATGTTTCCCTGGGGTGATTTATGAGTCTTCCATCATAACGACCATCCACCAACAAAGAACGGTAGCAAAACTGAGTCAACAAAAGCCTGAAGTTCAAGTTCCTTGGCAATCTTTCCAAGTTTTTCTTTGGCAGACCTCAGCACAACTAAGTAAGAATGTCTCTGGGTTCATCTCCAGGATCTTTATCCAGCTTTCTTATCTGTGACACAGTACAAGATTCACAAAGAGCATGCCAAGCTGCTGGCTCCAACTATGGGCCGGTATTAGAGAGGCTTACCTAAAAAATCAGGTGTGTCATGTCCCGATCTGCCTGACTTCCATGCTGTGTTAAAGAGGGAAGTGGAAGGAGGGGCAGGAAGGAAAAAGGGAGTAATAGGAGGCTTGGTGGGGATGGAGATGGTAAAGAATGAGTCAAAAATACGTACAAAATAATGCTGTAGAAAAACGATTTGAGATAACGAAGACAGCCTTTCAGTATATCTACTTAAGGAAGTGTTATTAATGCAATTATACTTTCGTGGAGAAGGAATTAACTTAGAGTATAATTGTATTCTCAAAAGATGAATTTTTCAAGCCTCTTCTGTGGGGGAGGGGTGCTGTTGATAAAACTCTCACTTCTAGTAACCTTAGAATAAGCTATTTCTTGTTAATCTATCTCATAAGTTATAGAAAATGTCACCATATAGTAAAGGGTGACAGGAATTTAAGTTGAAAGGATGATATGGTGACAAAATATGCTTTTCTGGATATCCAGCCCGTGACAGATTTAGCACAGTAAGTTGGTTTAAATGGTTGGTCTCATATGTGTGATAAAATTATGTTTGACATCTGTTTAATGAACACATGATGCTTGAAAAGAAGGGCAGACCTTGGTATTGAATGTGAGGGAGTCTGGGAACCAGAGCAGTGTGTGTGTGTGTGTGTCTGTGCGCGCACGTGCACGCACACGTGTACGTACACGCATGTGAGAGAAAGCATGAGCTCACACACTCTCCCAGCTCACACACACCCCCAGTCTCCTCAGCTGTTACTACCTTTTTATCTGGATCCTGTTAATGTGAGACTTGTTCTTAGCTCATGGAAAAGGTCCCCTTTGTTTTCTTCCTACAGATAGGAGAAGTCTCTTGGCAGAGTTCTTCAAAGGCAGTTAAGTCAGTAGCATCATGGAAATTTGGCATTGAGTTTAAGACTAGGGCAGATCTAAACATTAGTTTAGCTTATTTCCACGGACAGTTGTACCATGATTTTTCATGTCTTTATTGTAGCACTTAGCATAATCACTCACAACCATCATTCCCAAAATGTCCATTCTTATCATTGTATAGTCTGAGTAATCATAAAATTTAAATTTAAATTGGACACATAAACATTGTGGCAGAACAAAAATAAATCATTCGGAGACCTTCTGAATTGTCCGGTTTACACTTCTTTAAAGCTAATGCAGAAAGTCAAATTAAGGCCTTTGATTAAATAAGAAATTGAACAACTGGATTACTTTAATGTATTTCATCTCTGGTAATTTTGTCCTTTTGCCTTTTAAATCATTTTTAATTGCTTTGAGTGTTGCCAGAATGCATGCTAACTCTAATCTATTATAACTACCAGTAGGAACTTTGTGCCTCTAATAAAAGGAAGAAAATACATATCATAAGAGATTTAACCCACCACATATTGGTTGGGTTACTTGGGAAGTGGTGCGGGTTGATATAGAAGGAATTAAGACCTGGTTTCTTGAAAAGTGTTTCAGATATTAACGATCTTGAAACTGAGTTATTTTGCCTTTTGTACTTTGGAAGCACACTGATGCTCCAAAATCCCATAAAAATTGGTCTTCCAAAGTTATATTTCCTAAAGGTACTACGCAAAAACAATAATTCTCAAAATAAGGCCAGCCATAAAATTTTAAGTGCTAAATTCTTTAGCCTATAAATTCTGTCAGCATTTAATAGGAACTTTTCCTTTGCTGTCAACTAAAAGAGAAGAGAGGGAATGAAACTAATAAACTTGGAACACATACTTTCATGTTGGATGCTACACTCAGAGCTTTACATTTCCTTTTTGTATGCTAAATCCTTTACTGCATTAATCATTTCATGTAATACTTGGCCATCACCTCAGGGATGATATCTGTATTTCACAGATGAAAAACACTGAGACTCAAAGAAGTTGTGGAAAGACACCCAGCAAGTCGATTATCAGAGAAAAGATCCAAAACAGGACCAAATCATTTAGCAATTTCATTATCTTCCCTTTAATGTCTAACACTCCTTCATGCATAGGTGCTCTTTCAAGGATTGGAGATAAAATTTAAACAATATCTGAATAAGAACTCAGGTGGCTCAGTCATTAAGCGTCTGCCTTTGGCTCAGGTCATGATCCCAGGGTCTTGTGATCCAGCCCAGCACTGGGCTCCCTGCTCAGTGGAGACTGTGCTTCTCCTTCTCTCTCTCCCTCTGTGATCTCTCTCACTTTCACTCTCTCTAAATAAAGTCTTTAACAAACAAATAAATAAATAAGAACTCAAGTCATTGTTTTTCTTGAGGGTGGGGAGAAGACCTTAACTCATACATGTTCAAGCTTCTTTTTAACTTTTTTCTTGACATGAACTCTTAAGGGAAAACCTGCATTTTAAACAGATAAAACCTGAGATACTCTGAGGGGCAGGGGCAGGCAGGCTAAACTCCTAAAATTCTGGCTCCCCCACTTCTTCTCTCAACAAAATGAACTTTTGACATCTTAAAGCTTTAAGTGATGTCATCCATTCTGAACGTTTAATAGTCTTACTGTTGGTAGATGACCCAAAGCTTTCTCAAAAGCCAACATAGGTAAACATCGGTGTTTAGAGTGGTTGGTGTTCAGACTCATCTCATGACAGCATCCAGAATCCAGTGCGCAGGCTCAGCTCTGCTCCCATTTCACAGTATGACCTTGAGTACATACCTTAGAGCCTGGTGGATCTGGGTTTTTTAAGCTTTGAAACAGTGAGGGTTGACTGTTGGAATAGTAGATCTCAACCCCGGCTCTACCTACCAGAAGCTTTTTAAAATTTCCAGTACCTCAGTGCCACCCCCAAGGAATCCAGTTTGTTTACGTCTTTAGATGCAGCCTGAACAGGAACACTTCTCAAGTGCTCCTCAGCCCGAATGGAGAACCACTGGTCTAGATGATCTCCTTGTGTCCTTCCATTTCTAAATTGACTGTTGTCATTGAGATGCTAATGAGGACATTCTTAAATATCTCCTCTACCTCACTGTACAGCATTAGGAGCTCAAGGTTCATTTTTATGCATTTCTCTTTTTCTACTGTCCATATTTCTCATGGGCTGGAGTAAATCGCATGATTGGCAGTTCTACAGAAAGCCTGAGAAAAAGGCTGATAGCTTAAGGGATTCCCCAGGAAGAGATTTGATTCTTGTTTTCACCTTCCTTTTCCAAGTCATTTCCATGTTTTCATGGATCAATCACTCTTGAATGCTTAGTCTCACAAATTATGTAAAACAAAAATTATGAGACCTCTTTGGGGATGACTCCATTATTTTACTAGATTTCTTAGGGCTTCGTGTGCCTTATGAACAGATGTGTACCCAGTGCCCAATACAGTAAGTACCATAATAGGTGCCCCATTTTTTTTTTCCTAACAGATGAAGGACATCCGACTTGACACTCAGTATTATAGCCTCCTCACCCTATCCCAAGTTTTCCAGTAGTTGGTTTGATGGAATTATAGTATTAAGGCTAGAGATTGTCTCAAATAATCTATTCATAACATAGTCAGTAGAAGCACAAAACTATTGTGTTCAGTTTATAAACACTGCTTCATACTTATGAAGCACAGTGTATGTTCTGCTTCATAACAGTGTTATGAAATAGTGTTCATAAACCGAACACAACAACAGTTCCAAGTTGCTGGAGTTCAGGTGTAATATTCTGCCCGCCTGGCCCTAGAAATCCATTCTACATTCCCTCCTAACATAACCATGGGCACAAACAAAACATTCTTCTCTACCAAAAACATGCTCACTTTCTAGATTCTCAGTCCAAATTAAGTATCTGTCTGTAGGCTTCTAAAGTCAAACATTGCCTCTGTATTGATCAGTATGGTAGAGGAATTTAGATATTTTATGTTGATATAGTAAGATATAACAAAATATGAAGACCATATGAGGCCTCACACATGAGATTCACAATAAATAAATGTTCACCTGGCGCTGAACAGACATTAACACTAAGGTTAAGAATCAGATAACAATTCTACTGACATTAATGGAAGAATTGCTCTAATTGACACTGTAGGAACATGGTTTCATACATTTTCGAAGTACAATACATTCTCTGAAAATAGGAAGACATGGGGTGGCCATTGATTAGTACCACCGTAGGTAGCTATTAAAGCTCCTATATCACAGCTATGACCCATTTTACTAATAACAGCAACAAATACAAAACTCCCCAGAAGCCTGTTTATATGCTCCCTGTTTACTGTGGTAAAAGTGAACAGGGGAGTTTCAAAAGTGTTTATCCTTTCCTTCTCTCCTATATTTCTGAGTTATATTTTAATACTTAGGATGTTACCAGTCAGCCAGTATTCTTTGCTTTCCCTTTTGAAAATGTTAACTTAAAATCAGGGTTGTTTTGTTTTTTTGTTTTTTTTTCCTTGCAGGAGAAAATGAGTTTAGTAATCTGTGGTCTTGTTATGAGGCAGAGCCTACATCGATAAGCAGAATAAAACACATTTAGCTTTCAGGGTAGGTCTGGCCAATAATGATCCTGTACATCAGAGCTGGGATGCTAGATGCTCTCTGCCTGGGAATCTTGCCCAGAGCCTTTTTGGCTGTCATTTTTGCTGTTTCATATTTGCTATTTCATTTATATGCATCAAATTAACACTAACTCATATTTGGGCAAGAAAAGAAAGATGCTTACCAGTTGCTGAAGTTCAGGAACTCCCAAGAAACTCTCCAAGGAACATAGCTTCTAAATGAGGTTCAGGTTTCCATATTTTTAGAAAACATGCTTATATAGGGATTATCTATAGAGACATTCAACACACATCCTTAATTCTAGAATTGTGCTATTGATTAAGGATGTCATGAAAATTTTAAGAGACATGGTTTAGAAAAAAAAAAAAAGAGAGAGACATGGTTTAGTACAGTATATTTGAGTCTAAAGAGCAGTAACCAATATTATTTTGGTTATACAATGTGTTGGGCAACATTGAGATACAGAAATCTTAAGGGAAACAAGAACTTTTCCCCCCAAAAATGGAGGGAAATCAATAAATCACACTTTCTCATTTCAGAGTTTATAATTCAAAATGATAGTTTCATCTTTTTAAAAAAATTGCTTTGGGAAAAACTTAAACCAAAATTGCTGATGAGTAAAAGTTTATTTAAAAATTTGAGGATCTCAAGAGAATCACAATACAATTCAAATCTAATTACAGGAATGGAACACAAAAGTGTGGCAAGTGTCTTGAGTGTGTTTAATTTTTTAACTAAACTTGCAGCAATAGCTCTTTTCACTTAACACTCTAAAACAAATAAACATAATATAGAGTGATTTTGCACTGCTAAGAATTCTTGAAAACCTGCCAGCCATGGACCAGAGTGAAAAGGAATGCTTTGATACATGTTATTTTGTGCGTGCTGAGTATTCGTCTGCAGTAGATTGGGATCACAATGAGAGAAGCTTGACAGCACAGTCCTTCAGCAGGCATTGTGAATCTGAGTTGTCACATAATTTGAAATACCAACATAGGACTCAGAACTGGGGGGAAGTGTAGAATGGAGTCCCCAAATGGACCTACAGACACTCAGCTGAAGTATCCCTGGCAAAAGTGACCAAGATCGAACAGCGACCCATTGACTCAACATTCAAACCACCTAATATCAACTGATTAAAATATTTATTAAAAAGATTTCTCTATTCCTTTATTTTTTAACCTGTTTAATAAATATTTAAATGTTCCCCTATATTCTGTTTTTAGTGCCCCCCAATGTGTTCTTTTGATACAGAAATATTATTTTGAACATTAAAGTGACTCCTTATTAATTACTTAAATTAATGGTTTAATCCATTCACTTCTAAAACTGATACAGTTCTGTAAAATGAAAAAGAGTAAACTATGATGCTGACCCTCATCGTCTACTGTGGACAAGAATGATATAAATGAGGAACTAGATAACAACACACAACAGCATCTAATTGTATGTCAAACTGGGCAAGACAGTAGGCATTATAGGAGATGGTATCAGCAGAAAGTGAAGGGCAGAACACTGGACAAGGTGGGGTTGGTGAAAATTCTGAATGAGTTGAGAGATGACAAGATAAAATACTTGAGGTATGAACTGGAGGCAAGATGCCAAATGAGCATGAAAAAGAAGAGACCCACCCTGAGACTTGCACATGTGCAGAGCAGTGGTTGACAGAGAATGGAAAGACCAGATCTGGTCATGATGCCCTTGGAAGGCAGGCAGAACCTTGTTCAGTGAGGAGACCATAGGGAGCCACTGAAGGTTGTTAGAAGGAGAAGGCAAAGTGATAAAAGGAGAATTTAGGAGCAGTTTGTAGACTGTATAGCACAGAGAAAAAGTGCAGGCAGAGAGTAGTAAGAACATAATGGCAGCATCATGTGTGAGGCTTTTGGAGCCTGGACTAGACAGGGCAAATTTTATAGCTTTTGGGGGCTACCCAAGTCCTTCTGCAAGGAGGGTCTTTAAACTTGTCATTCTGAGATGCCCATCTACAATCAACAACTATCTTGCATTAATAAATATTTTTACCCAAGGATATATATTCACTGTATGTACCATTAATTCTTTTTTTCCTCTACAGTGATGAGATTTATAGTTTACACTTTCCTGAGGAAAACATGGAGTTTCATCCCAATTTTAATATTTACAAGCTAAAACATTACACCTATTACTCAAAAAAAAAAAAAAAAAAAAAAAAAGGTTGACTTACTTAGAAAAAACATTTTGTAGTTGGTTGAATTTACGTGGCAAGCTATTTTGGAGTCCTTTTCTTTTGGAAAGAGTGATAGTGGTGTAAAGTACAGATCTAAAGTAAAATATTTTAAAAGAGCTCCTTATGTTTGTTTATGAAAAAGCAGAAAGTTATCTGATGGAGACAGGAGAGGAAAAAACTGTTTAACTACAAGGCAATACATGGACCGCATACATGGAATTCGTATTTGTGAATAATCTCCTTAAAGCTTGAGTGAAGGTTGCCTGGGTGGTTTGGTCGGTTGGGCATCTGCCTTCAGCTCATGACGTCATAATACCAGGACTCTGGAATTAAGTCCTGTCTTGGACTCCCTGCACATTGGGGAGTCTGCTTCTCCCTCTACATTTCCCCTCTGCTTGTGATCTCTCTCTCTGTCCCTCTCTCTTTTGCTCTTGCTCTACCTCAAAATAACTGGATAAAATCTTAAAAAAAATAAATAAATAAGAAGAAGCTTGAGTGAAAATATGATTTAAATATGTACTTTAACTTCTGTTTTTCACAGAACAAACCTTACCCTTACTGGAATTTATTACTTATTTTAGTAGATGATTCTTCTTTTTCAAAATGCCAGAGAAAAAGAGCTGACCTCTGCATTTTTAATAGCATAAAATGCCTAAAATTTAAAAGTATTGTTTAGCAAATATACATTACTTAAGTGAGAATAGAAAACACTGATGTTAAAGACTGTGTTTGAAACCTTGCATTAGATTGCTAAGGCTGTTAATCAGCACTCTTAACTGTTAAGATGGCAAGCTTGTATTTCTTGTCAAGTTGGTCATAATGAGTCTCAGTGCCTTGTTTGAGTTCCCACAATTACCCATTGTTTGAGAAAATTGGAAAGAATGGTTATCTACTTCAACAGATTACAGTGGTGCTGTCTTGGCCACCTTTCCATCCGTTCTCAAGTCAAAGAGTGAGTGCCGTGGCAGCTTTGTACCTCCTCAAGCAATGGATTCCGTAATTGTAATTGTGCCCTGATAGACTTTTTAAGTGTAAGCCGTGAAACATTAAGAAGGATTGCATTGTCTAGGTTGTGTGCACTTTACCCTTCTCTATGACCCTGACAATTATATGTGGATTATTCTAAGGACATGGCCAAATGATTTGTGTTCATCAATAGAAGACGTCAGACTCATTACTCTCCAGCTCCTGAGAGTATTTGCAGCAGTTTCTTATGGTTTTTTGTATGGTAACTTCTGTTTATTTGTTGATTGTAAAAACAACTGTGAAAATATGTGTTATGGTACAGAAAGATCTTATTTTTATACGAACTATAAATATTTTATTGATTTCATATACTCCCTATTTATAAGAAAGTATTCTTTTAAGCTCATATTTTACATGAATCGATATTAGTAATAGTATTTTTGTTAAATACAATTATATGTAGGTAGTTACATATTTTGAAATTCTATGCAATTTAGACAGACACAGCCAATGCTCATTATTCCATATTTACAAATTTGCTAATTCACTAAAAAATGCTTTTGTGAGCTGAAAATCAATACTCAGGCCACTTTTATCATGGTCATTGGTAGAGCAGTGAGAAGTTTCAGTCTTGCGACATGCACAATTTCCAGCTGGGGCTGGACAAGGTCATCCCTCCGCCTTCTTTTATTTCCCATACTGTAAACAGGCATCCTTTTGACTGTCTGCTTACTGCCACATTTTTTTGCAGTTTTGTGTTTTCTGTTGATGATTTCACTATTTTAAAATGGTCCCCCTTGGGCGCCTGGGTGGCTCGGTTGTTAAGTGTCCACCTTCAGCTCAGGTCATGATCCCAGGGTCATGGGACCCTGCATCAGGCTCCCTGTTCAGCGGGAAGCCTGCTTCTCCCCCTCTCACTCCCCCTGCTTGTGTTCCCTCTCTCACTGTGTCTCTCTCTGTCAACTAAATAAATAAAATCTTTAAAAATAAAAATGGTCCCCAAGCATAGGTGCTAAAGTTGCTGTCTGGTGTTCCTTTAAAACGAACAAACAGACCAATAAACAGACCTGTGTTGTGCCATCTAGAGAAAATACATGTGTTAGATAAGCTTCTGTCAGGCATCAGGTATAGTGCTACCGACCAGGAATTTAATGCTAATGAATCAACAAGATATATTAAATGAGATGTCTTTAAACAGAAATAAACATAAAACACGGTTATGTATTGAACAATTGAAAAACTATTGTGACCAGATGCTTACAGGAACCTACTTCTATATTTTTCCCAGGAACAGTGGTTTGGTAGTAGAGAATTCAGTGTTCAAAGCAACTTAACAGAACATATAACTACCACAAATAACGAGAATCAACTATATCATCTATTTTTTTTTCTTGTCTAGAAGCCATTTTTGCAATATTTCATCGTGGGCCATTATGACCTGGTTGTGAATGTGAAATGTATCATCTGAGCAGTCGATCTCATGCCCACCTTTGTTGTACTGTCCACTGACCCGCAGCATCAAATCATTTGCAGGAGAAAAGTGGCTCAGTAGTCTCCAGAATTGTTAACCCATGATGCTCATAGGTTTTTAAACCCAAACTTTCACAGTCAGGCTGCTACAAAAGTTGGACTTACTAGGTTTAGACATCGTCATTTAAATTTTCAGGAAAAGCTCATGACTGGGATAAGTACAATGGAATCCTGTAGCCTTATAGCTAGCAACACCTAATGAAGTGTCTTGTGTAAATAGTAATTTGCTCTAGACCCTCTGTCAGAGAGGGTCTAGAGCCTGGTTTTACATGGTATAACAGCGTCATTGATTTGGATTTAGCTGGAAATAATGATTGAGCTTATGCAGATCAAGCTCCTGGTTTTGCAGAAGGGAAATGCCAGGCCCAGAGAGGTTAAGGTGCCCGCCAAGGCCAAATGCCGGGGCAGAGCTGGGGAGGCACTGCCTTCCGGCCTCCAAGTGCCTCTCTCCATCACATCACCCTTCCCGTGAAGTCTTGTTGTCAACTCCAGAAGACAGAATAGTTTCTGCTACTCTGAGAGGTCATCCCAAGCCCAACAGGAATTTCTTGCTGTTATCTCATAAAGTTATTAACTTTTATTCCTCATTAGTTTATTTGTGAACAGAAGTGAGATATTCCCAATTAACTTCAAATCTGAATTTTTATCTTTTCCTTTGAAGAAGGAAAGCACTATTTTGAAAGGTACCCTTCTATTAATTTGTGATGACACTCAAATATTTTATTAAAGCTAAAGTTTTACTGGGAAAAGAGAAGCTTCACGATGTTCAGTTTGAAACTCACAATGGGTCTTGAGCAGGTCAAGGTGGGAGACACCATGGACAGGGGAACGTTGAGGAAGAAATGCTTTGAGAAGAATTTACTCCATACAGACTATTTTGGGGGAGCCTAGCACTTCCTCCATGACTCAGTATATGGCACAGGTGATGGGCAGATTCTGCCAATAGAGGAGCTCAATAAAACCCACTCAGTTATGCCTTGAAGACTTGTTGTTTTTGGAAGGAGTTGGAGAAATTAAGGAATGAGAACAGATCTGTTTTATATCTTGTAGTGGTTGGAGGAAGATATGTAAGGACAGAGATAGATTTAAGGTACTACGTTTATCTTCTACTATACATTTTATTACGTGGAGCAACATTTCAGCACTGGCTCCCTTCACCAGCGACAAAGGAGAAAGTCCACAGTTAGGAAGTTTTCCATTAGACTCTATTCACACATAGGAAATGAAATGCCACAAGCCTAATGGTATTAATTGTAGGGTTTTATTTCCTTCTTTTTATAACCCTCTTTGGGATAGAAACACATTCCTTGCCCTATGAAAATTTTAGCCAATAAATTTTTCAAGTTTTCTCAGTGATTTAATAACCAGAGCCTGCAGGCCTCCTCTGCGATGACTTTCAGTCAGCATGGTAAAAGATAATGACATGACATCTTTTTAACATATATCTGAAACAAAAGACATCTCTTTATTTATTTAATGTAATAATTATTTTAATCTTTACTAAAGTGTAGTTAATATATAGTATTATATTCATTTCAAGTGTACAATATAATGATCCAACAATTCTATGCATTGCTCAGTGCTCATCACTGTTAAGTGTACTCTTAATACCCTATATTTCTTTCCTCCATCTCACCCACCTCCCCTCTGGCAACCACTAGTTTGTTCGCTATACTTAAGTGTCAGGCTTTTTGTTTGTCTCTTTTTTTCTATTTGTTCATTTGTTTTGTTTCTTAAATTTCACATATGAGTGAAATTATACAGTATTTGTCTTTGATCTCTTTCACTTAACATTATACCTTCTGGTTCCACCCATATTGTTGCAAATGGCAAGATCTCTCTCTTTTTTTTTTAATGGCCAGATAATACTCCATGTATACCACATGTGCTTTCTTTTGTACTGGAAAAAAAATTTTTTGAAGCTTTTATTTATTTATTTATTTATTTGAGAGAGATCACAAGTAGGCAGAGAAGCAGTCAGAGAGAGAGGGGGAAGCAGACTCCCTGCTGAGCAGAGACCCCCCACCCCCATGTGGGGCTTAATCCCAGGACCTTGAGATCCCGAGCCAAGCCAAAGGCAGACGTTTAACCCACTGAGCCACCCAGGGACCTCACCACATGTGCTTTATCTCTCCATCTATGGGTGGACACTTGGGCTGCTTCCATATCTTGGCTGCTGTAGATAATGCTACAATAAGCATAAGGGTGCATATATCTTTTCAAATTAAGTGCTTTTATTTAGTTTGGGTAATTGCCCATTAGTGGAATTACTGGGTCAGATGATAATTCTATTTTTAATTTTTTGAGGAATCTCCAAACTGTTTTCCACAGTGGCTGCCCCAGTTTGCATTCCCACCAACAAACAGTGCATGAGGGTCCATTTCCCGGCATATTCACCAACACTTGTTATTTCATGTCTTTTTGATTATAGACTTTCTAACAAATGTAAGGTGCTCTCTCATTGTGGTTTTGATTTGCGTTTTCCTGATGATGAGTGATGTTGAGTGTCTTTTCTCATATGTGAGTTTATTTAGTTAAAGGTAATGAAAAAAGTGTATGGTAAAAGCCTTTGGCACATCTTCCACTATATTTTTCATCCCTTCCTTCTTATTTTCCTCAAACATATGAAGCAATCAACAAATAAAATTGAATACTTTGATGTTTTCAGAAAGATGCTCTGCACTGCAGGGATCTCAAAAGAATAAAGAACATGTTCCCTGCTTTCCAGAACGTAATGCTGACTACACCAGGTTCTAAGAAATATAAGTGTCACTTAAGATATCCATAAGACAATGGGTAAAAATGGTGTTCCTTGATCTAAGTTTCAGAAACGTGTGGTCTACTACAAACTTTCCCTACAACTTGACAACAAACTGAAGTTTTTTCCTTTTCCCTGATAAGGAAACCCAGTTATTGTCACTGAACCCAGCATTCCCTAGAATGCATTTGACAGAGAAAATTTTTTTTTTTTTTAAGTCAGATCTTTCAAAATCCCTTGGGATACCGGTGTTCTATGGAGAAAGTTTAGGAAATTATGGAATAAAGAGCCTCACAAAACATTTTATTTCTAATGTGTGAGTGCAGACTCAAAGCCCTGAAACTGTAAAGAACACATAGATCATTATGATATAGTTTGGTGAAGAAAAGAATCTTAGAGGACATTGGACTTTAAAAGAAATAAAAGTGTGATTGGAAAAAAGCAGAACACTGAGGTGAACAAAAGGGAACTTACATCTTAACTCCCAAAATGGTGAGATTGATTATTTTGGAGAGTATGGGGAGTGGGCAAAGGTGCAGGCAACGATTACTAGGAACTTTCCTTTTCTGAGTTATAAATTTCTGTATTATTTATGTGGTTTTTTTACAGTGCTTATTCTAGAACATACTGACTTGTTCTTATAATCAAATGATATTTCCCTAAAACTCACTAAGGTTTACCTATCAGATTAAGAAGGAATATGTATAGATCTTCCCTCATAATTCTATGTGTATGTGTGTGTTTGTGTTTGTGAGTGTTTGTGTGCACACACACACACAATATTTACAAACAGGTGGGCAAATATAATATCTTGGTCAAAAAGGAATTGAAACACCAAGGTCAACCTGTGCTGCAAATGTGGGCAGCACCTGTTGTTTATTTACTTCTCAAAGTGTGGCTGACTTCAGGGATGAGAATGAACAGTGTGGTCTCTTACTACATTTCCCTTTTGGTTAGTCATCCAACCACTATGTGGTGAATTCATACCTGAAATGAAAGAGCTGGGGACTAAGCTGAAAATAGTCATCTTATGCTTCCTAACTATAGTTTGGCTTCTGTAGGAACTTCTTGGTGGTCATCTATTTCAGTGTATCCATGTTTTAAGTATATTTTATTTTAAAAATGGCAAATTCAGTTGTTTAATACTTAATAAGCCACTTATGCCTAAGACACAAGATACGTTTTTGATCCGGAAGCATAACCAAGTTTGAAGGTAACTAAACTCAAAACCCTCAACAGAGGAAATATTTTCTAAATATTGTCAGCTTGTAAAGCACCTTCCTCTCCCTGACATATTATTGTTAAGGGCATTTTCTGAATCTAGGCAAAAGATACATATGACCTTTCCTGTTGAGCCTATATAAATGAGTGTACAGGTATGTGAGCAAAGTATAAGCATAACACAGGGACCACAGACAAGGTTGAACCATGTAGAGTTGCTGAAATTTGATTGTTTCTGACATCTGTTGATGGCAATAGCTCGCTCCTGAGTGGTCTCTCCTCACTTCAGAAGACAGTATGGCAGCAGTGTTGGGTTGGTATTTTGAGTCCAGTCACCTTCCCAGTATGGGTCAGCATTCCTCTCTTCTGGCCTCCAGCTGTGTCATCTTATTCTCTCTCTTGGTGTCTCTGAAACATTACTGCTCAGGGTGATTACTTAGAGCAGTCCTGATATGCTAATCAATTTCTTGGTTTGCAAATTCTCTGATCTCAGATCTCAAAGGTCAGAGGAAGGCCCCCTGTCAAGCTCAATGTCACAGACACAAAATCTGTCAATTACTGTTGCTCTTTCTTTATATCTGACCCTATTTCTGCTACTACTTATGTTGTCTAAGAGCATCCAGAAGGCCCCAGAAATTCAGGTGCCCAAGAGGTCAACCTCTTATTGTCTGATGTCACTTCTCAGTTGCGTGGCAGGAGTTCTAAAGGCCTGTAGAGAAGACTGGCTCTGGTACCAAGACTGTTGAGAAAATGTACACCCCAAATTCAAACGTACTTCATTTTTATCCATGTATTTCATTCTCCATTGCCTCCCTCTATGATTACAGATCAAAATAACTCTCAGCTTCCATGGATTGAGTATCTAAATTTTGATGTGACTGTTCAATAGTTTGATTACCACCATGCATGTATTACATATATAATGTCAACATAATCATCTGAAAATAGAAAATTACAGTGGGTTTTCTCTGCATGCCATTTCAGTAATACCAAATCGAATGACCCAGTTGAAGAGAATTAGATTTTATAGGAGGAGCTAAAAATGATCTAATGAGTTCTGTAACGAACATTTTTTAGTAGACACAAAAACACTTGTTCATTATGGCTTTTCCATGGTGTCAAAGGCTGCGCTGCCTTCTTAGCTTTTGCAAAGAAATTCTGTAACCATTAGAACATTTGTCATAGCCTCTACCTCCAAAAACTACTGTCAGTCTGAATGCAAGCTGCTGTGCCAAAAAACTGGTTTTCAGATTCTTCCTTTCAAAAATCTAGTATAGAAACAGACCTAAAAAGACCTGTATGTTCTATTCACTAGTGAATAAATGAATATCTATTTGCCATTAAATATAGAATTTAACTAGTACAAGTCAATGAGTAATTTTTGAGCTCTGTGTAAGGCCCTACTGGGGCCTAGTAGGTGTTCAATGAATTTTTCTTAAATAGTAGTCAAAGAGGTAAGACAAAGGCCTATTCTCAAGGATCTTATAATCTTCTCACAGGAGTACCATGTGTCTGTAAAATCTTTCATTTCCTGATATAAATAATCAAATCCTACCTACACAGGTAAAAGACATCTCATTTGACAAAGGAGAAAGCCGAAACTCAGAAGAGATAAGAGATTCAGCCAAAAGCTCTGTATTAGTCAGGCCCTCCAGAGAACCAGAATCAACAGGAAAGATAAAAACAGGATATTTATTGTGAGGAATTGGCTCATGCAATTATGGAGGATGGAAAGTCCCATGATCTGCCATCTGCTTGCTCGAGGCCCGTGACCTATTTCAGTCCCAAGGCCTGAGAACCAGGGGAGCTGATGGTGTAGACCCCAGTCCAGGGGCAGGAGAAGATGAGATGAGATGTCCCAGCTCAAGCAGAAGGGCAGGAAGAGAGGGGTGAATTCCTCTATCTTCTGCTTTTTATTCTATTCAGGCCCTCAATAGATTGGATAACATATACACACACACACGTACACGCACATGTGCATGCACAGAGAGGGCAATTTACTTTACTGAGTCTACCAGTTGAAATGTTAATCTCATCCAAAGACAACCTCACAGACACACTCTGATATAATGCTTACTCTAGGCACCTCATGGCCAGTCAAGCTGATATAAAATGAACCATCACAGGTTCCAAGGTAATTTCAGGAAACCAAACTAAAGTCAAGGCCTTCTAATGCCTCATGTAACACTAGTTCAACCAAACCTCTCTGCCTCACTAAGTCAAACAGACAGGAAGCATCTTGGAAACAGAATAAAACAATATCCTTTCATTCATTCACGGATGCCCAAATGAGTAGAAAAAGGTGTCACACTTTCAAAAACACATGGCCCTCAGTTCATAGTTTACAGTCATAGATGATTGGTTACCATAGTCATATCATATTGACAGGATTGTAAATTTTTTAGTGAAAATAGTAAAAAGAAAATCTGTCTCTAAAAAAAAAATTTGCTTTACTCAGCGGGAAGAAAATGTTAAAACCTTAGGACCCACGGTACTTTTTAGAGATGCCATAGTTTTTTTTCAAACATTTAATGTTGGAACATTATTCTCATATACGTTTTTAATGTATGTATGTATGCACATTACAGCACTTGCTTTTTTTTCTGGAAGGTAAGGTTTTTGTAGAAATCCTTTAAAAGACTGATTATTATGGAAAATCATTCTGAAATTTGAGAACATTAAATTACCTTCTGTTTCCCAAAGCTTCATGACAAAGAGAGATGCCCTAGAAAACTTTTCAAGCTCTTAAAATTTTACAGGGATGGAAAGGTTGCCTGACATCCATTTCAGATAATAGTACCTGATTACTCAGCTATTGCTTTTCTCTCAGTGATGGTTTTCCACCAAGCAACATTAAACACAGAAGAGAAAGATCAAATAATCTTCTGATAGGTGGACACCCATTTTATCTAATACAAATGACAAAACAGGAATAATGAAGAAAGGAATCTGCTCTTCTCCTGGTACTGTTAGCCCCGCAGAATTTCAAAGTATATGACATTCCTTTGTCTTCATCTATTAGTCCTTTGGTTATTTCTGTATTTTAAGAGACAGAAAGCATTCAGTCCTATACATAAAATTGTTCTTATCTTCCAAATTTATTTTGAATTATAACCTTTAAATCTGGAACAAATTCTGCAGTAAATGTATACTCGTGATGGGCCCTTTATCACAGGGACTTGAGTAGGTAATGACATGCTGAAAACCTTTGGGAGGATGACCTACAGAACAATTGAAGTCATATTCTTGCCCCTTGACTCTAAATTAAAGGCAAATCTGGCCCACTGCCTGTTTTTCTAAATAAAGTTTTATTAGAACACAGCCAGGCTCATTCATTTATGTATAGTCTGTGGTTGCTTTTGCACTGCAACTGCAGAGCTGAGTAGCTGCAAGAGAGACCATATGACTTATAAAGTCTGAAATATTTACTACCTGGTCCTTTACAGAAGAAGTTTGCCAAACCCTGTTGTAAATCTTTCTCCTTTTCTTTCCTCTCCTGTAGATGGTAATAACTAGTAGGAAAAGACATAACCTAAACTCTCTTATGGCAAGAAGCAGAACAAAATGCATTTTTCCCTGAATCGTACAGTTGATATTTCTGGATCCCTGACAGCCTCATGCTTTTTGAAGGACCGGGAATCAGAAGTCCCTGGTTCTTCAGTCATAATGGCCTTCCTGCCACTGTCCTCTGAACAGAAGCAGAACCTCAGAGGATTTAGGGCAAAACATTCATACCGTTAACCACTTTTGACTTTTTACATCACCACTTACTTTGTTTTAGTTTCAACTATGCACCTGAAACAATGACAACAAAATTCACATTAACATCTCCAGAATTTTCAGTGTAAGGTATAATATTACATGAGATACAGCCACATTTTGTCTCCCCTCCCCCCTCCATTGTGTTTACATCCACACGGAACCATCAACTTCAAGTTTTGGTCACAAAACAAGCAAGCAAACACACAAAGAATTGTTGATGACTAGATAGCAGCAGGGAGAGAACACAGACCCTTCTACTTACTTACCAGGCCCAGGAGGAGCATCTACAGTCTTTAAAGGTGACTGCAAATATATTTTTGGAGGCAGGAAGCATGTGCTATGTGTGTCTGTTTGCAGTTTGCAGACTTTGCTGGTCCATAGAATACTTCAGTGACTCCACATAGTGTGGCACGGGCTTCCAGTTTCCTTTCAGCTCGAGTCACCAAGAATAAGTGCCATTGTAGGCCCATCACAAGAGAAAGATGTATCTTTCGTATCCCTGAGTATGGGTATTTACATGTAGGTTCAGAGTTTATGGTTATTACCCTCTGGAGACTTCTGTCTGCTGAGTTTATTTTTTCCTGATGTTGGACCACATCATAAAGTCCTACTGCCAAGAGTCCTTTAACTAGTCGGGAAGATGTTGTTTTCTGTTGTTTTAGTCACTTTACTACTTGATTTCTGTAGGTCAAATGGAGTAGAGAAAATTGGTAGCAATTCCCCACTCCAGAGCCCCATAGCTAAACCTGGCTCCATTTGGTCACAAGCTTTTATTTTGCCAGAGCTTGAAGATTTCATTGCATAAGGAGGTATGGGTCCCCTTGTGTGTATGTGCAATAAAGAGTTACACTGAGATTTCCCATGAAGTGTGAATGCTCTCAGAAAACCTTTCAAGGAAAATTTGCTCTGAAAGCAAGTGGATCACATGGGTCTAATCAGTTGAAAGGAACAAAATTAGTAATTGATTTTTTATTATCAAATACATTACTGTAAAATAGCTTTTGTAAAAAAAAAATAGCTTTTGTTGGCAGGGAAAAATAACTTTCAGTTCAGCTTTATCCCCTCTTACTTTTGTTCTCAATAATAGTATTTAAATAAATGTACTTACAGAATTTCTGTTTTCATCTTCAGATAATGTAGTGGTTTTTATCATCTTATTTATGAAAATTACAGTGATTAAGTCATCATTTGCCTAATAAATTTACAACCTTTTTCATGGAAAAAAATGATTCGGGTCAGACAGCTATTGTCAAACATCTTTTAACATATGTCTTCAACCTTTGCCATAGCTTCTTGCATAAACAGACCTTTTGAAACAAAGCATGGAAAATTTAATCCACATGGGCTCATATTATCAAAACTATTAGACTGGATTATTTTCCATGGTGTCAGCACCAAAATTATCTCCTGAAAATATGACTTTAAAAGGAACATTCACATAGATTTTGCAAATGTTTTTTCTCCCTCACCCTTTACGGGTAACTTTTATTTCATTCATGGCTATAATTAGCACATTCTGATGTAGCCCCTTTCTCAGTCAGCACACATGAATTGCCTGTTCCTTAGCATGGTGGCTTTGGCCAGCAGTCCTTAGTGATCTTTATTTTTTTTATTATTTTTTTATTTTTTAGAGATTTTATTTATTTGAGAGAAAGAGAGCGCAAGCAGGGCCGGGTCAGCCGAGGGAGAGGAAGAAGTCCACTCCCCCTTGAGCAGGGAGCCTGACACGGGGCTTGATCTCAAGAACCCAGGATTATGACCTGAGCTGAAGACAGATGTTTAATCGACTGAGCCACCCTGGCGCCCCATTTGGGATCATTTTTTATAATTACTCTCTAAGTGGTCAATTCAGCCAAGGCTCATTCCATGTATAACTGCAGCCAGCAGCTTCACGATGCTCTGACCCATTTATTTAGGGCAGCCTCGTGCTTTCCCAGAAACTAAAGTAATGAAGAACAGGACACAGAGGTCCAACTCACCCAAGCTCCTTTATGTCAAGAAAATACCATGACATCGGAACACCTGAGTGGCTCAGTCAGTTAAGCATCTGCCTTCGGCTCATATCATGATCTCAGGGTCCTGGGGTCGAATCCCACCTTGGGCTCTCTGCCTCTGCCTGCTGCTCCCCCTACTTGTGCTCTCTCTGACAAATAAATAAATAAAATCTTAGAAAGGAAGAAAGGAAGAAAAAGAAAAAATACCATGACAAGTCAACCTTGAGAATATTGTCACAGGTTCAAACCCAACGATTACATCATCATTCACGTGGATTTGCTCAGACACACAAATTACCTGAGCATCTCAGACCTTCTTGTGCAGTTTCATGTGTTCCATTTTCAAATGTCTTGCTTTGTAAGCAGAGATTTTCAATGCTAAATCACTTTAATTCTTTGTTGCAGTTCTTACCGTGTTAATAAAAACTTATACAAATTTTACGGCCGTTACATGTCAGTTGGCATTTTAACTTGATTTGGTTATTTATATACTTGTTTTTTCTGTTGAAATACAAATTTTTATTTCAACGCTATCTCATTTAATCAGCTCTAGGGGAAAGGCAAGGAGGTATGTGGAAAGGAGGCTGAAGGGGAAGAGGCATGAGCTTGGGGCCCAGCTCACATGCGGCTGCAGGCCCACGAGGCACACACAGAAGATGGCATGCCCTGTCCCATCACAGTATCATATCACAGCATGAGATTGTGCAGAAAATAGGAAGGAGGTGGGGCCTCTGTGGAAGAATGGGGGAATTCGTGGTCTGGTGGGGATCTTAAAATCCAGACAAAGGAGTTTCACTATGACAGCAAGAGAGAGGAGCCGTTAAGTTTTAAAATAAGGAGTCGGCATGATAAAAGCCGTCCTTTAGGGAGCAGGCACTGGAAGGCCTCCACAGGCGGAATTCCAAATGCACTGTTGTTTCGGCGTGGCAGGTCAGGGGATTTACTGCTGGAATTCAACAAATGTCAGCTTTTTAGTAAGGCCTGCCCTGGCACTCTGTCCAGACTTTCAAATCCCCTAACGTGTGCTGCATGTGACGTTTTTTCCTCCTTAGAAGTGATCACTCTCTGACACTGTATGTATTTTATTTATTTACATTGTTCATGACCCAGCTGTTCCACTAAAGTGTAAGTTCTGTAAGAACAGGGAATTTTGTCTGTGTTCTTCGCTATGATGCCTTCACCACCTAGAACACTGCGGTATGCGTAGCAGGCCCTAACGAATACATGCAGTGTGAAAAAATGAATTGATTCATACACGTATCCCCCCTTTCCAAAAGGTGGCATGACACCACTTCACCTTTTCAAAAGACCTACATCAGTGCCATTTTTTGCTAACTGAGAGAAATCTGAAGAGGGTTTTCACTTTTGCAAAAAAAAAAAAAAAAAAAAAAGCTGTTCCCATATTGACGTAGGTTTTTCCTAAAAGCAAAGCGGTGCACTGTGCCCTTTTGGAAAACAGGCAATACTCCACTTTATGCCATTTGGGCTTATGAAACTTTTCTCAGTAGCACTGAACTCCTCCTGTCGCAGAAACCCGTCCCTGTGCTGGGCCTGACTCCTGGCTACTGGTAATTAAGTGGCGAATAAGAGAGGCAAGGTTACTGCCCTCGCAGAGCTTACATTCTAGAAGAGGAGACAAAATAAATAAGAGTTCCAGATGGTGCTGTGCTCAGAGGAAAATAGAACAGCTTAACAAGAATACTGAATGTTAAGGGGGCACCTGGGTGGCTCAGTTGGTTAAGTTGAAGCGTGGGACTCTTATTTTCAGCTCAGGTTGGGGGTCATGGGATCAAGCCCCAGGTCAGCTCTGCACGCCCTACAGTCGGCTTGAGATTCTCTCCCACTGCCCCTGTCCCCACACTCATGCTTATGTGCTCGTGCTCTCTCTAGGTAAATCAACAAAGTTTTTTAAAAAATACAAACTATTAAGTAGAATGCTCCCCTATTACATGCACTGATTATGTGACAGTAGGAGAGACTGCTTTTGTGTTCTATTTTGTATTTTAAATTCACTGTTTCTGAATAATATCCAGTGATGTCTGGTGTCAGCTGTGTTTCCTGGAACGGCCACAGAAACAGAGCCTGCAGTGGCAAGAACCTGACTAATGCATTTCTAAATTGCTCACATCGGGCTCTTTAAGAAATAGTGTTTCTGTTGCCTTGTTCTTTCTTTTCAACACCACCATTCCAGTCATTCTGTCCATCCATCAGCGGCCTACATGGTGCATTAAAGTGAAAAATGTGCTTTCTTACTACTAGGAATATAGGGATTTTTTATTTAATTTTGATAGGCCACGACCCATTCAATTCATTCCACATCGAGTGAGTGTTGTCACAGGACTCAAACTTGTGATGAGTACCCAGAGATGAGGCAGCAACCGGGGAGACTCTGAACCTTCCAATCTCAAGGCCACTTCTGAAGAAAGTTGTGATCCTTTTAAGAAACAGACTAAAGCGTAGACTACAAATAAGAGAACATGGTTAGAAGTTAGGAAAACACTACTTAGTAACAGTAAAAACAAGAGATTGGAAGCCCTGGACACAGGCCAATTAGAGGAGCTAAAAGAAGGAGCCTCGAAAGATACCAATCTTGTCTACACAGAAATTCTTTAAAGAACTCAGGTACTCACTTTGTGTTTTTAAAGATAGAGAAAACGGAAGGCATATAACTAGGAACACATTTTTTTAAAGAATCATGGTATGTAAGAATAATTTCGGATAGGCTAAAAGCCAGATAAACCAGAACATATCTCTCTCTCTCTCTCTCTCTCTCTCTGTATTTCTCTCTCTCTCTCTCTCTCTCTCACACACACACACAGTCTTCTTTTTCTTGAAAACAACAACAACAAAAGGAATAGGAGAAGATATGGTCCTACTGTTGAGGACCAGTACTGTTACAATAACACAGAGAAAGCAGAGCTATTCAAATCTTAACTTACTCCTTCACTGCCATAAAAAAAAAATTATTTTTAAATGGAAAGGGATTTTTTAACTTATTTTTTTAAAGATTTTATTTATTTATTTGACAGAGAGAGAGAGAGTGAGATCACAGTAGGCAAAGAAGCAGGCAGAGAGAGAGGGGGAAGCAGGCTCCCTGCCGAGCAGAGAGCCCGATGCGGGGCTCAATCCAATCCCAGGACCCTGAGATCATGACCTGAGCCGAAAGCAGAGGCTTAACCTCTTAATCACCCAGGCGAGATTCAGAGAAAATGAAAATATATCATGGGCAAATTATTGGCCATTGTCAAAGAGTTGCTGTTGCTGGGTCCGGATTTATTATGTTAGAAGCCATCAAAGGATTTGTGGATGAAATTGAAGAACTTTTACTAATAAACTTGAATAAATCTTGAAAAATGCAATAGGAGCCAAATGACCAGAGAGAAGAAAATACTCTGAGTCTCAGGGGAAAAAAAAAAAAAAAGAGTAAAGTAGGGGCCTTGGATTTTGTATATTGATAAGCTCAATTACAACTCCAAGAAATACTCCAGATAGACTATTAAGCAAATGATTTCTAATAAACTCAAATGAATGACTATGATCACTAAAAAGAAACACAAGTTCACCAAGAGCAAGGAACACAAAACTATGCTTATTTCCTATTTTGATAGGTTTGCCAGCTTGCTTTATCAGGGGAATAGAGTAGAAGAAATGTCTCGATTTCAGCAAAGCACTGAGAAGTGTTTTATAACATCCTTGAGGAAAAGGAAGAGAAATTCAGGCAGGATGATATGACTCTTGGGAGGATTTGTACCTGGTGTGAGAAGTCTCCAGAGATGAAGGCAAGTAAAATCCTATAATCCATCAAGTCAATTGCATCATCTGTTGCTTCTGGAACAAATGATGGGATTTTACTTTATGGAGACAGTGATCTTTGAACATGTTTGTCTCCTTGTCTTGGCTGCTAGGAAGCTCAGAGGTAGATTTGTGACCCATGTTAAAAGTGACACAGATCCGGGTTGCCTGGTTGGCTCAGTGAGTTAACAGCCTCTGCTTTCAGCTCTGGTCATGATCTCAGGGTCCTGGGATCGAGCCCCGAATTGGGCTCTCTGCTCAGCAGGGAGCCTGCTTCCTCTTCTCTCTGCCTGCCTCTGCCTATTTGTGATCTCTGTCTGTAATATAAATAAATAAAAATCTTTAAGAAAAAAAAAAAAAGTGACACAGATCCTTCTGGTATACCTATCTCTGGATTAACTTCATTCCTGACCTCTCTGTATTATCCCATCAGGACCTTACTTTCACTGTGTTATTTCAGTCACAAATATTTACAGGCACTGGGAACTCAGGGATAGTCTGTGCCTAACAGAGTTTTCAGTTTAGTGGAAAACAAACCTTGGCTTATTTTTAATCCACTTATACCCTAAGTATTTTGTTAACAGTCTCAAGTCCTTTCTAAGTGATAGGTTATTAGGGATATAGTTGACTGACTACAAAAGTGATAAGATGCAGTTTTGTCTATCACTACCTTTTTCCTTGAACTGGGAGTATTATTAATGCAGCCTAAAGTTACAGTATGTTTAATGAAGAAAATTGGCTCAAATTTAACTTAATGTAAGCCAGACTTAAGAGATTTAATCTCTCACTTGGATTACTGAAAAGATTTTACATTTGTATTTTTACATTTTATTATGTTAATCTTGATTCATTTATTCCTAGCATGAACTACCAACTCCCTACTCCAGGAAATCTCCAAGTGTCCTAAACTTGTCTTCAGAGTTTTCTTACCAAAAAAAAAAAAAAATTGGTTCATCTCTGGAGACTTCTCACACCAGGTACAAATCCTCCCAAGAGTCATATCATCCTGCCTGAATTTCTCTTCCTTTTCCTCAAGGATGTTATAAAACACTTCTCAGTGCTTTGCTGAAATCGAGACATTTCTTCTACCCTATTCCCCTGATAAAGCAAGCTGGCAAACCTATCAAAATAGGAAATAAGCATAGTTTTGTGTTCCTTGCTCTTGGTGAACTTGTGTTTCTTTTTAGTGATCATAGTCATTCATTTGAGTTTATTAGAAATCATTTGCTTAATAGTCTATCTGGAGTATTTCTTGGAGTTGTAATTGAGCTTATCAATATACAAAATCCAAGGCCCCTACTTTACTCTTTTTTTTTTTTTTTTCCCCTGAGACTCAGAGTATTTTCTTCTCTCTGGTCATTTGGCTCCTATTGCATTTTTCAAGATTTATTCAAGTTTATTAGTAAAAGTTCTTCAATTTCATCCACAAATCCCTTGATGGCTTCTAACATAATAAATCCAGACCAAACAACAGAAACCCTATAAAAATAGCCAAGTTTACTCACCTTATTGCAAGAAAAATCTCCTGGAGAAAAATTTTCACACGATACCTCATTGAGGAACTACAATGTGAAGTAAAGAGAAACTTTTACAATATAGTACATTGGCTGACTGCTTTTTGCTCTTCAAGAAAATGATAAAAAGTCAAACACAGTTTAGTGAAAGGAATTCCATGACTAAGAAAGGTGATTAGACCCAATACACAGATTGTCAATGGTCACATTTTCTTCCCTGGGCTGCGAAAGGAAAGATATAGGAAAATAAGCAAATGCATATCTTCAAGACAGTCCTTTTTGAAACCAAACTTTTGCTAACAACTGAGCATGAAGAGTTTGAATTTAGATTCCCTGGCAAGAAGCGACAATGCCAATACTTTATGTTGACAACTAAATGTTAAATCTTTTGCTCAGACTGGGGGATAACAATGGGCCTGCATTAAGTTTGGAGAGATGTGGGACCAGACTGGGTCTGTTTAAAGAACAGTGACAGGGAAAGTGACAGATGTGAACATCGCTTCATATACTGAGTAGACAAAGAACTGGGCTGAGTGTAATGTGAAGACTGACAGAAAAGTCGTGATGAGAAAATCAACCTCAAATATCTGCAAAAAGAACACGGGGAGGAGGGAGCATCGGTCCTTGTGGTCAGAGCCTCAGCGAGGATCTGGAAGTCAAGGGCGTGAATAAGGAGACTTGACTCAAAGGGGGAAGCAGTCTTCCTGCAGGAGAGTGGCCTATAACAGCACTGTGCTGCTTTAGGGCTGGGAGAGTTCTGGAGGCTGGAGAGGTTCAAGGAGGAGCTGCACCATCCTCTATCAGCAATGTAAAAATAATCCCTGTCTTGAGAGGGCCCCAAATCAGAAATCCTTCAAGCCACCTGGATTCCTGATCCTGGAGTGAGGATCAAGCTGAGCATGCTCTTTGTCTGTGTTTGGTTGGTTCCAGGGGCTGCTCTGGAGGGAGGCTCTTGAACTGCCGATGGTTCTCTTGCCTTGTTTCAGTTCATTTACATGAGCCACAGTCCTCTACAGAAACGCACTATGCCAGCCCAAACAGCTATTTCCCATCCCCGCTGGTTTTCTAACACCACACATGTAAAATGCCAACAGTTCGTTTTTGAGAACTGCTAGCTGATGACCCTATTTTTGCAACTTCACAGAGATTACAGTGATAGGATTTATTCATTAGGGTCTTTATTAATATTTAGAGCTCATCTCACTTAAAAAGCAGAATCATGCAGTGTGGGTTTTTTGTTTTTTGTTTTTTAGTTTCCAGTTTTCACATGCAGGTTTTAATCAAATACTCCAAATCACCCTTAAAGACACCAAAAATGTCATATTTAATTTTTATTGTTTTACAGTGGAAGCTGGGTGCACTGTGGATGGATTTCATGTGCAAAATGCCCTTCTTTGATGGAAAAATTATGCAGAAAGGACATTTCGCAAAATGCCAAGTTTAGAAAGAAGGGGTAAATTTAGGAGGCTAGAAGAAGAAAGTGGGCTCCAACCATTCCTCTTATAACGAGATTCTGATTTCATTAGGCAGCATGTTCTCCAGGCAGTGCCATGTCAGTGGGTCATCTTTGGTCACCTGGCCAGCAGGTGAATGCCAGTCATCCCCATTCATGATGCATTCATGAGGCCTTCCATCAAACGCACTGAAACATACACTTTATCAAAGCAATACTTAAATATTTATGAAAAGTCAGAGGCAGGGCTGAATTTCCTTCAGAAGTTATTTCCGAAGAATTGTTTTCTTGAAACTCCTATATCTACTTCCTATTAACATCTCTATTTTAATCCCATGATTCCATTCCATTTCAAACATTTCAGATCTCCCCTCCCCCAATGCTTTCTTCACAGTTCTCTCACATGGACAGTCCTACTATGGAAAGCTTATAGTCCACCAAAATATTTGCAGAGAGCACCTTCTAGGTAGAAATTTGTGGTTGTTTCAATGTGCAAAGCCCGTGCTGCTTAGCCCTGAGCTAAGTTCAATCTGCTTAGCCCTGAGCTAAGTTCATTGAGATGTCTACTTTAAGCCGAAGCTCCATTTCTCCTGTGTTCGTTGCATTATTCATATTGCTTGTGAGTGGCTAGGGTTGTGTGTTTGTGTGAATGACTTTGTGTAACTTGCCATGTTCTTTTGGCAAAGCATCACCAGAGCTTTTCTGAATGCCTTATTTTCACATCATTTTAAGTCCTTCAAAACAAACCCATGCTTGAAGCACAAGCTCTGGAAGCTGGACATCATCTGTTCCACAAGCACTCGTGGTATTTCCCAGTAAAGTTGGTTTTTTTGTTGTTTTGTTTTGTTTTGTTAGCAAATTAAATCTGACAAATTGATTCTTCATTAACCCACAAGAAAACCTGATGGTGATTTCCTTGAATGAACACAGAGGCCTTTGAACTTTGACCTGGTAATATTTTTGTGTCATAAATGTCCTCCTCATGCAATAATCTTTGCCTTCCGGAGAAGTTTTAGGCAGAGGTCTGTATCAAAGATAATTTCCTCAGAAACAAAATATAAATGATTTCTTTAGGCAAAATAAAGGCCAATTGTGATTGCAGAATAATTTTGAAGTAATATGGATCTTATGATATTCCGAGACTAATGTATAAAAGAAAAAATGTCCATATTTTTTTGAATCTTTTTAAAACTTCCCTAAGTTGGTGATTCCTGTCAAACTGGGCCATTTTCCAGCTCCCAGCCCTTACCTTCCTAATCCACCCATCCCCCCACCACCACAGGAACCTAATTTTTCATGGGTGCCATGGACCCTTCAACAGTCTGGTGAAGCCTGTGAGCCATTTCCCAGAATAACATTTTTAAATACAAAAGAAAAAATGTTTGTGGTGGTGCTGTTATTAAAATTTTGAACAAGCTTCTGATATAGTAATATTATGCTTCTTTATTAACACATTTTTTTAAAAACCCAAAGTGGTTCTAGTAACTGTCATAAATAATCATGAAATAATGATGAGCCAAATAAGTATGCAAGACGAAACAATTATGGTTTCATCTACAACTATAAAATGGGATATGACAATATCTGTGACTTCTTTGAGTAACAAAGTCACAAGTACTGCTAATACCGTCATGGTTTATTGCCATGGTTAGTGACAAAGAGGTCATTTTTTTCCCATCCATGCTCATAGCCCCCCTAAATTCTGTCCACAGACCCCGTGGAAGTCCATGGACCCTCAATTAAGATACTCTATCTAATGACTCTTTTTGATTTATTTGAGAGAGAGAGAAGGAGCAGCGGCAAGGGGAAGGGAGAAGCAGGGAGCTAAATGTAGGGCTTGATCCTGGGATTCTGGGATCATGACCTGAGCTAAAAGCAGACACTTAACCAACTGAGCCACCCAGGCACCCCATATCTAATAACTCTTGCCACTGCTTCCACTTTTATTCAGTCAGTAGAGAGGTGGAATGGGGTAGTGGTCAACTGCCAGCAAATACCTGTGTGAGACCCTCAAAAGCAATGATGTCAGCAGAGCCCAGTGATGTACCATGTTACTGCCAGTGAGCCCAACGTCTGAACACTGTCACCTCAGAGACGTCATTCTGTCAGTTCAGGGCTTTCTTCAGCCAGGGAGTCTTTCTCTGGCAGTGCTACTGAAAGCCAGTTCATAGCAAAATGTTTCATTGTTCCCTATGATGTCATTCTCCAAGATCAGGAAATTTCCTCAAACATCCTTTATGCTTATTTTTTTTTTGTAATTTTATTTTTTTTTCAGTGTTCCAAGATTCATTGTTTATGCAGCACTCCCAGTGCTCCATGCAATACATGCCCTTCTTAATACCCACCACATAGGATCACCCAAGCCCCCACCCCCACCCCTCCAAAATCCTCAGTTTGTTTCTCAGAGTCCACAGTCTCTCGTGGTTTGTCTCCCCCTCTGATTTCTCTCAACTCACTTCTCCTCTCCATCTCCAGTGTCCTCCGTGTTCTTCCTTATGCTCCACAAGTAAGTGAAACCATATGATAATTGATTCTCTCTGGTTGACTTATTTCACTCAGCATAATCTCTTCCAGTTCTGTCCATGTTGATATAAAAGTTGGGTATTCATCCTTTCTGATGGAGGCATAATACTTCATCGTATATATGGACCATATCTTCTTTATCCATACATCTGTTGAAGAGCATCTTGGCTCTTTCCACAGTTTGGTGACTGTGGCCATTGCTACTCTGATCATTGGGATATGGATGGCCCTTCTGTTCACTACATCTGTATCTTTGGGGTAAACACTCAGTAGTGCAATTGCAGGGTAATAGGGAAGCTCTATTTTTAATTTCATAAGGAATCTCCACACTGTTTTCCAAAGTGGCTGCACCAACTTGCATTCCCACCAACACTATAAGAGGGTTGCACTTTCTCCACATCCTCTCCAACACTCGTTGTTTAGTGTCTTGTTAATTTTGGCCATTCTAACTGGTGTAAGGTGGTATCTCAATGTGGTTTTGATTTGACTCTCCCTGATGACTAATGATGATGAACATTTTTTCATGTGTCTGTTAGCCACTTGTATGTCTGTTCATGTCTTCTGCCCATTTTTTGATGTGATAATCTGTTTTTTGGGTGTTGAGTTTGAGGAGTTCTTTATAGATCTTAGATATCAGCCCTTTGTCTGTAGTGTTGTTTGTGAATATCTTCTCCCATTCTGTGGGTTGCCTCTTTGTTTTATTGACTGTTTCCTTTGAGTTTGAGGAGTTCTTTATAGATCTTGGATATCAGCCCTTTATCTGTAGTGTCGTTTGTGAATATCTTCTCCCATTCTGTGGGTTGCCTCTTTGTTTTATTGACTGTTTCCTTTGCTGTGCAGAAGCTTTTGATCTTGAAGAAGTCCCAAAAGTTCATTTTAACATTTGTTTCCTTTGCCTTTGGAGACATGCCTTAAAAGAAGTTGTTGTGGCTGATGTCGAAGAACCTTTATGCTTATTTACCTAAACCTTATATGCTTGGTCTGCACTCCCCTCAGGATGACACATTCTTTACATTCACTTCCTCTAGGGAAAAAGTACTTCCATCTCTTTAAACAGATTTTGTGCCTAAGACGTAGACCCACAATTCCATGTGACTGTCTGAAACTGGATTTATCCTCTTCTCAAAATCAATTCTTTCTCCTGACGTTCCTGACTTTTCTCCTCTTGACTTCTGAGGAGCATCGAAGTAACTATGTATGGAAACAGACCTTTCAGCCCCAAAGCCTAAACTACTTCCTAAACTACTACCCAGTTTCATAACTATCCAAGTCAGGGAACTCTTGTGGTTACAGCTTCCCTCCAGTCTCCCTCTCTATTCCATTCTCATTTCCACCAGTTCATTTACAACCTAACTTGGGTCACCATTACTCTTGCCTCTGCTTCTCAACTAACACACACTGCTGCCAACTTGATTTTCCTGGAGGGCAACTCTGATGATAGCTCCCCTTTCAAAAATCTTCAGTGTCTCCCCATTATCTATGGAATCAAAGACATACCCTGCCATACAAGCCTCTCCACAACTGGCCCAGACTCCCAGTTCAGCACCTGTCTCCCCTGTGCTACAAACTTGATAACTTTTTGTTCATACAACAAGGAACAGATACTTTACCTATTTATTTTTTGCCTTATTAATTTTCTCATATTGTACTCTCCTTCTAGCATGTGTTTCTCCAGAAAGTTCTCTTATTGCAACCCTACCCTTCCTTCAAAGACAATCTTAAGCATCACCCATTTATGAAGACTTTCCTGAGGTGCTCCCACCATTCCCAACTGAATAGAATGCCCTCCCCACTTTCAGCCTCTATAACATTTTTCTTAGTATTTAATCAGTCTCTACCCTTCATTATGATCCCATACAGTACCCCCCTATCTGCAGGGGACACATTCCAAACCCACAATGGATGAAACCATGGATAATACCAAACCACATATACACTGTTTTTTCCTATACGTACATACCCATGATAAAGATTAAGGTACAAATTGGGTGTAATCAGAGATTAACAATAATAAGAAATAATAAAATAAAACAGTCATAACAATATTCTGTAATACAAGCTATGTGAGTGTGGTCTTTCCCCCTCTCAAAATACCTTATTGTACTGTACTCACCCTTCTTGGGATGATGTAAGATGATAAAATGACAACGTGAGGGGGTAAAGTGAGGTGAATAACATAGGCATTGCGATGTAGCCCTAGGATCCTACTGACCTCTCAGAAGTAGAATCATCTGCTTCTATACTATGGCTGACCACTGGTAACTGAAACCATGAAAAGCAAAACCACAGGTATGGCAGATCATTGTATGTTCATCTTACCCACTACATTAGATTTCTTGAGTTATTGGGGTTTTTTTGAAGATTTTTATTTATTTATTTGACAGAGAGATCACAAGTAGGCAGAGAGGCAGGCGGCGGGGGGTGGGGGGGGCAGGCTCCCTGCCGAGCAGAGAGCCCAAAGTGAGGCTTGATCCCAGGACCCCGAGATCATGACCTGAGCTGAAGGCAGAGGCTTAACCCACTGAGCCAACCAGGTGCCCCAGATTTCTTAAGTTTTTATTTAAACTCCAGCCACATTAGATTTTTCGTTTCTTAAAAAAAGACTGCTTTAATGTATCCCTTGTACTTCAGTAGTGTTTGGTATATGGTTTTTTTTTACAGTGGGTACTCAGTACGTGTTTTCAACTGAACTGAAATGATTCTTATGCAAAAAAATGAATTTTCAAGGATGACCACCTTACATTTTTTATGGATGGCTAAAGAATATGCAGGTATTCACTAATGCTAATTTATTGATTAATTGGTAAATTTTAGTGATGCTGCGCTTACACCTGACCATCCTCCACATGGTCTCATGGACTAGAAGGCTCCTTCACCCCAGCCATTCCAACCATTTTGCTAACTCCTACTGGGCCCTCAGGGCTCAGTCTAACCATCACTTTCTCCAGGAAGTCTTCCGTTATAACCCCAAGCCTGGCTTTGTAGGCATGCAATCTGTGTGTTCCCACAGAACCCGGCACTTACAAGGGTGCCACAGTTGGTGCCATACTGTGCTGTCACCATCTTGAAATTTTTAGTGTTTTTTTTTTTTAAACATTTTTTTGTCAGACAAAGAGAGAGAGCATGCATGAGCAGAGTTGGGGGGCTGCAGTGGGGAGGCAAAGGGAGAGAAAGCCAAGCAGACTCCATGCTGAGCGCAGAGCCCAGTGTAGGGCTTGATCTCACAATCCTGAGATCGTGACCTGAATTGAAACCACTGTTCGGTGCTTAACCAGCTGACCCATCCAGGTGCCCCTTCACAGTTTATTAACAAGGGCCTACATTTTTATTTGGCACTTGACTCCTCAACAGACTTAGCAGTCCTGCCTAACCCATTCTCTCCTATATACTCCTGTCATCTCCTGTATTTTCCCAATCTTTGCAATCATCACTCAGATTCTTAATTTTCTATTTACATTTGTTCAATGTTTATTTACTTAATATTTAATTTAAACTGAATATAAATTAAAATAATTTAATTAATTTTGTATTTATTTAATTTTCTGTTTACTACTCTGTATACCTCAATAGATCCTAAACTCTGTCAAGGCAAAAAAGACTCAGCCTAGTATTATATGCTTAATCAGTATTTGCTGATTGGCTAAATGGATGAATGGTTAAGGGAAGGAGGACTTAGTGAATTAATGAATGCATTTTTCTATCCATAGCCCTTTGGGCAGCCTGAACAGTGGAGGTCTTTGGCTTGCTGTCTTCAGAAGGTCCCCAGTAGAGACAACAGAATTCTAGTACAGAAAGTACTCTTGTTAGAAAACAGTGTAAGATCGTTTTAAGAAAGAAAAGGAACAGAGTAGTGACACGAAGGAAAAAAATTTAAGCAACACCCAAATATTAATGAAGAAAGAACTATCAAAAGGACTCATGATTATATAGTTCTGTTTTGAACACAAACATAGAGACCACGAAGATACCACTGGGATGCTCCTGGAGGAAGAAGATGTCTTAGTGATTAAGTAATGCCCTGCTTGCTTTTCCTAATGGTTTCTGGTAAGCCTGGACAAAGAGAGCATACCTTCATAACAGCTGCTCACGAGAGAGGAAACATCTGTTGCAGTCTCTACCAAATGCGACATGATCCTCGTAACAATCATAGGGAATCCCTGAATTTCATTTTCTCATTAGTTGTTTGGAAGTTTGTAGGTGCACTAGAATTCCATTTCCACCTTACAATTTCCATTCCATTAAAGCCAATGTAAAATATAAAGCCAATGTAAAGTATAATCCAAAGTATCTTAAATTGTTAGATGCATGAATTGTAAGTATAGTAAGTGGTTATTAAGGATGTATACTAAATTTTTTTCACTTGTAGACTCCTCTTCCTTGGAGACTTCTTCTATTTGAAATGATAATTATTTCCCTCTCAGATTGAAGAGATAGAGAAGTATCCCCAAAGGTCTTTCAGAACCAATAGTGTTACTGCCATTCTCATCTTTCCACTCTTATTCAGCAACACTGTGCAGCAGCTCAGGGACACACAGTGCTGAACCCTCTTTCTGCTTTCACAATCTTGGATGAGTTATAAAATGTTGATTCTCAGCTTTCGCATTTGTAAAATGGGAATAATGAATAATGATATTCTACTCCATAAATTTGTGAGGACAATGGGTAATGCATATGAAAATGCTTAGCACCATTTCTAGCTTATGGAAAACCCTCTGTGAATGTTAGTTATTTTTGTTTGTTTGTTTTTTGTTTTTTTATTAACATTTAATGTATTATTTGCTTCACAGGTGCAGGTCAGTGAATCATCAGTCTTACACAATTCAAAGCACTCACCAAAGCATGTATCCTCAGCAATATCCATAAGCCAGCCACCCTATCCCTACCCCTCCAGACCCCCAGCAACTCTCAGTTTGTTTTCTCAGATTAAGAATCTCTTATGGTTTTTCTCCCTCTCCAGTCCCATTTTGTTTCATTTTTTCCCCTCCCTGCCCCCCATGAACCCCCACCATGCCTCTCAAACTCTTCATATCAGAGATGATATGATAATTGTCTTTATTTGATTGACTTAGTTCACTTAGCATAATACCCTCTAGTTCCATCCACATAATTTCAAATGGCAAGATTTTGCTTTTTTTTTGATGGCTACATTATATATCTATAGATATAGATATATATCACATCATATCACATATATAGATATATCTATATATAGATATAGATATAGATATAGATATCACATCTTCTTTATCCATTCATCTATCCATGGACATCTAGGTTCTTTCCATAGTTTGGGTATTGTAAACACTGCTGCAACAAACATTTGGGTGCATGTGCCCCTTCGGATCACTACCTTTGTATCTTTAGAGTAAATACCCGCTAGTAACAATTTCTGGGTCATAGGGTAGCTCTATTTTCAACCTTTTGAGGAACCTCCATACTCTTTTCCAGAGTGGCTGCACCAGCTTGCATTCCCACCAACAGTGTAGGAGGGTTCCCCTTTCTCTGCATCTACCCATTCTCTGCCAACATCTGTTGTTCCCTGACTTGTTACTCTTAGGCATTCTGACTGGTGTGAGATAGTATCTCACTGTGGTCTTGATTTGTATTTCCCTGATGCTGAGTGATGTTGAGCACTTTTTCATGTGTCTATTGGCCATTTGGATGTCTTTGTGAAAATGTCTGTTCATGTCTTCTGCCCAATTCTTGATTGGATTATTTTTTCTTTGGATGTTGAGTTTGATAAGTTCTTTATAGATTTTGGATACTAGCCCTTTATCTGATATGTCATTTGCAAATATCTTCTCCCATTCTGTCAGTGGTCTTTTGGTTTTGTTGACTGTTTCCTTTGCTGTGCAAAAACTTTTGATCTTGATGAAGTCCCAGTAGTTCGTTTTTGCCTCTGTTTCCCTGGCCTTTGGCAATGTTCCTAGGAAGAAGTTGCTGTGGCTGAGGTCAAAGAGGCTGCTGCCTGTGTTTTCCTCAAGGATTTTGATGGATTCCTTTCTCACATTGAGATCTTCCATCCATTTTGAGTCTATTTTTGAGTGTGATATAAGGAAATGGTCCAGTTTCATTTTTCTACATGTGGCTGTCCAATTTTCCCAACACCATTTGTTGAAGAGACTGTCTTTTTTCCTCTGGACTTTCTTTCCTGCTTTGTCAAAGATTAGTTGACCATAGAGTTGAGAGTCCATTTCTGAGCTGTCTATTCTGTTCCATAGATTTTTATGTCTGTTTTTGTGCCAGTACCGTACTGTATTGCTGATTACAGCTTTGTAATAGAGCTTGAAGTCTGGAATTGTGATGCCACCAAGTTTGGTTTTCTTTTTCAACAGTTCTCTGGCTATTCAGGGTCTTTTCTATTCCATATAAATCTTAGGATTATTTGTTCCATTTCTTTGAAAAAAAAAGATGGTATTTTGGTATTTTGATAGGGATTGCATTAAATGTGTAGATTACTTTAGGTAGCATACACATTTTCACAATATTTGTTCTTCTAATTCATGAGCCTGGAACGATTTTCCATTTTTTTGTGTCTTCCTCAGTTTCTTTCATGAATACTTTATCATTTTCTAAGTACAGATTCTTTGCCTTTTGGGTTAGGTTTATTGCTAGGTATCTTATGGGTTGGGTGCAATGGTAAATGGGATCTACTCCTTAATTTCTCTTTCTTCTGTCTTGCTGTTGGTGTATAGAAATGCAACTGATTTCTGTGCATTGATTTTATATACCCTAACTGAATTCTTATATGAGTTCTACCAGTTCTGGAGTGGAATCTTCTACGATTTCTACATAAAGTATCATATCATCTACAAAGAGTGAGAGTTTGACTTCTTCTGTGCTGGTTCAGAGACATTTTGTTTCTTTTTGTTTTCTGATTGCTGAGGCTAGGACTTCTAGTACTATATTGAATAACAGTGTGATAGTGGACAGCCCTGCCATGTTCCTGACCTTAGCCAAAAAGCTCTCAGTTTTTCCCCATTGAGAATGATCTTTTCTGTGGGTTTTTCATAGATAGCTTTAATGATATTGAGGTATGTACCCTCTATTCCTACACTGTGAAGAATTTTGATCAAGAAAGGATGCTGTACCTTGCCAAATGCTTTTTCAGCATCTATTGAGAGTATCATATGGTTCTTGTTCTTTCTTTTATTAATATGTTATATCACAATGATTGATTTTCAGATGTTGAACCAACCTTGCAGCTCTAGAATAAATCCCACTTGGATGTGATAAATAATCCCTTTAATGTACTCTTGGATCTTACTTGCTAGTATTTTGGTGAGAATTTTTGCATCCATGTTCTTCAAGGATATCAGTCCATAATTCTCCTTTTTGATGGGATCTTTGTCTGGTTTTGGGATCAAGGCAATGTTGGCCTCATAAAATGAGTTTGGAAGTTTTCCTTCCATTTCTATTTTTGGGACAGTTTCAGGAGAATAGGAATTAATTCTTCTTTAAATGTTTGGTTGAATTCCCCTGGGAAGCTGTCTGGTCCTGGGCTCTTGTTTGTTGGGAGATTTTTGATGACTGTTTCAATCTCCTTACTGGTTACAGGTCTGTTCAGGTTTTCTATTTCTTCCTGGTTCAGTTTTGGTAATATATTTGTCTCTAGGAATGCATCCATTTCTTCCAGATTGTCAAATTTGCTGGTGTATAGTTGCTCATAATATGTTCTTATAATTGTTTGTATTTCTTTGGGGTGGGTTGTGATCTCTCCTCTTTCATTCATGATTTTATTAATTTGGGATTTAGGTTCTCTCTCTCTCTCTCTCTCTCTCTCTTTTTTGGTAAGTCTGGACAAGGGTTTATCAATCTTGTTAATTCTTTCAAAGAACCAGTTTCTAGTTTCATTGATATGTTCTACTGTCCTTTTGGTTTCTATTTCATTGATTTCTGCTCTGATCTTTATTATTTTTCATCTCCTTCTGGGTTTAGGCTTTCTTTGCTGTTCTTTCTCCATCTCCTTTAGGTGTAGGGTTATGTTGTGTACTTGAGACCTTTCTTGTTTCTTGAGAAAGACTTGTATTGCTATATACTTTCCTCTCAGGACTGCCTTTGCTGTGTCCCGAAGACTTTGAACAGCTGTGTTTTCATTCTCATTTGTTTCCATGAATTTTTTAAATTCTTCTTTAATTTCCTGGTTGATCCATTCATTGCTTAGTAGGATACTCTTTGGCCTCCCTGTATTTGAGTTCTTTCCAACTTTCCTCTTGGGGTTGAGTTCTAGTTTCAAAGCATTGTGGTCTGAAAATATGCAGGGAATGATCCCAGTCTTTTGGCACCAGTTGAGACCTGATTTGTGGCGCAGGATGTGATCTATTCTGGAGAATGTTCCATGTGCACTAGAGAAGAATGTGTATTCTGTTGCTTTGGAATGCAATGTTGTGAATATATCTGTGATGTCCATCTGGTCCATTGTGTCATTTAAAGCCTTTATTTCCTTCTTGATCTTTTGATTAGATGATCTGTCCATTTCAGCGAGGGGGTTGTTAAAGTCCCCTAATATTATTATATTATTGTCAATGTGTTTCTTTGATATTGTTATTAAGTGGTTTATATAGTTGGCTGCTCCCATGTTAGGGGCATAGATATTTAAAATTGTTAGATCTTCTTGTTGGACAGACCCTTTATATATGATATAGTGTCCTTCCTCATCTCTTATTATAATCTTTGGCTTACAATCTAATTTATCTGATATAAGGATTGCTACCCCAGCTTTCTTTTGATGTCCATTAGCATGGTAAATTGTTTTCCACACCCTCACTTTAAATCTGGAGATGTCTCTTGGTCTAAAATGAGTTTCTTGCTGACAGCATATTGATGGCTCTTGGGTTTTTTGTTGTTGTTGTTGTTTAATGCATTCTGATACCCTGTGTCTTTTGATTGAGGCATTTAGCCCATTTACATTCAGGGTAACTCTTGAAAGATATGAATTTAGTGCCATTGTATTGCCTGTAAGTTGACTGTTACTGTATATTGTCTCTGTTCCTTTCTAATTTGTGACTTTTAGGCTCTGTCTTTGCTTAGAGGACCTCTTTAAATATTCCCTGTAGGGCTGATTTGGTGTTTGCAAATTCTTTTAGTTTTTGTTTGTCCTGGAAACTTTTTATCTCTCCTTCTATTTTCAATGATAGCCTAGCTGGATATAGTATTCTTGGCTGCATATTTTTCTCATTTAGTGTTCTGAATGTATCATACCAGCCCTTTCTGGCCTGCCAGGTCTCTGGATAAGTCTGCTGCCAATCTAATATTTCTATCATTGTATGTTACAGACTTCTTGTCCTGAGTCGCTTTCAGGATTTTCTGTCACTGAAACTTGTAAATTTTACCGTTAGATGAGGGGGTATGGACCTATTTTTATTGATTTGGGGGGGTGGTTCTCTGTGTCTCCTGGATTTTGATACTTGTTCCCTTCACCAAATTAGGGAAATTCTCTGCTATAATTTGCTCTAATATACCTTCTGCACCTCTCTCTCTTTCTTCTTCTTGTGGGATACCAACTATTCTAATATTGTTTCATCTTTTGGTATCAATTATCTCTTAAATTCTCCCCTTGTGGCCCAGTAGTTGTTTATGTTTCTTTTTCTTAGTTTCTTTATTCTCCATCATTTGGTCTTTTATATCACTAATTCTCTCTTCTGCCTCATTTTTCCTAGCAATAGAAACCTCCATTTTTTATTGACCTCATTAATAGCTTTTTTTATTTCAACTTGATTAGATTTTAGTTTGTTTATTTATCCAGAAAGGAATTATCTTGTATCTTCTATGCTTTTTTCAAGACCAACTAGCACTTTGATAATTGTCACTCTGAACTCTAGTTCTGACATCTCACTAATGTCCATAATGATTAGGTACCTAGCTGTTGGTACTGTCTCTTGTTCTTTTTTTTGAGGTGAGTTTTTCTGTCTTATCATTTTATCCAGATAAGAATAGATGAATGAGAGAACAAAACACTAAAAGGCTAAAAAGGACCCCAGAAAAATACACACTTACCAAATCAGAAGAGACCCAAAACCGTAGGGAGAAGAAAGGAGAAAATATAGTATATTTCATATATGATATATATTTATATTTATATGTATAATATAGTATATATATATATATATGTGTGTGTGTGTGTGTGTGTGTATATATGTTAGAGTGGTGAATAGAGCAGAGCCACACACTTGATTTTGGGTGTATTTTGGTCATATATATATATATATATACACATATATATATAAAATAAGAGTAAACATGATGAAGGGTGGAATATGACTGTATAGATGAAAATTTAAAAAGATTCTAAAAAAGGAATTGATAAGATAAGAAGTTGGTTAAAATGAAAAGGAAAGAATGTGATTCATACAAAGTCATACACTAGACTTAGGGTGTATTTTCATTTAGGGTATATTTTTATCTGTTAGAAGAAACTGTATCCCAAAATTACAAAGAAAGAAAAACCTATATGTATACCAAAAATACAATGAAGGGATAGAATATGACTATAACAATGAAAAATTTTTTTAAAAGATTTTATTTATTTATTATTTGACAGACAGAAATCACAAGCAGGCAGAGAGAGGGGGAAGCAGGCTCCCTGCTGAGCAGAGAGCCCCATGGGGAGCTTGATCTCAGGACCCTGAGATCATGACCCAAGCTGAAGGCAGGGGCTTAACCCAATGAGCCACCCAGGCGCCCCTAACAATGAAAATTTTAAAAGATTTTTTAAAAAGTATTGATGAGGTAAAATAGTTAAAAAAACATTAAAATACAAAGAGGAAAAAAAATTTTTAAATAGAATAGGAAAAATATAGAATTTATAAAATTTAACTTTGAAAGACTAAAGAACCATGGGTAAAAAGCCATGAATTCCATATGATATATTCTTATAGCTCTGAAGTTTTACAGTTCTCATTGATTGGTGAACTTGGTCTTGGATGGATGTTCTTGTTGATCTTCTGGGGGAAAGGCCTACTGCAGTGGTTTTCAAATGTGTTTGCCCAAGGCAGAACTACACCACCCTTGCCAGGACCCAGGCTAAGTAATCTGCTCAGCTTCGCTCTCAGTAGCTTTTGTTCCCTGAATGCTTTCTGTAAAGCTTTGAAGGAGAATGAAGATGGTGGCCTCCCAGTCTCTGACTCTGTAGGAGCCAAGGGCTGGGGGCCCTACTCCTCAGTGCACCCTCAGATAAAAGTGCTCAATCACTCCCAGCTCCCTGGTCTCTGGCTGAATTCTGTGTTCACCCAGCCTGTGACCCAGCATTTCTATGTCTGGTGCACGGCCCCGTTTGGAGTCTCCAAACCCAGCAGATTTTTGCAGCATGCTTCTGTGCCACTCCTCCCAGTCAAGGAAGAAGGGGTCTCCCCGGATCTGCCACTAGTGGGATCCTTGCTCAAAGAGCAGTGGCCCGATTGTGTCTTGGATCACAGTTTAAGGTAATCCCGAGCTGGACACCCACTCTTCGGCTCTGTCTCAGCAGTGACTTCCCCACTCCCATACCTGGGAGCTCTGCCACACTCAGACACCCCTGGTCTTTTTGTGACCCTGCAGGTCCTGAGACCATACTGTCCCCACTTAGCCTGTGGAGTAACATTCCTCAGTGGAGAAGACTTCTAAAAGTTCCAATTTTGTGCTCTGCTGCTCTACTGCTTGCTGGGAGCCTGCCCCTCGCCCTGCTGTCTATCTTCCCATATATCACCCCCTATTCACTTCTCCACATGACCTACCTTCCAGAAAGTGGTTGCTTTTTTGTTGATAGAATTTCTTCTCTTCTTCTCTTCAATCTTCTGTTGAGTTTGTAGGTGTTCAGAATGGCCTGATAACTATCTAGCTGAACTCCTGGGACCCGATGATATTTAGGTCTCCTATTCCTCCACCATCTTGCTCCTCCCCTGAATGTTAGTAATTATTACCAGCATATAGGACTTAAGCAATCAGGAACTTCCACTTGCTTCTGTGTTCAATAGATATAAAGAAATAAGAAATATATGTTATTGTTCAAGGGTCACAAACTTCTCCTCTAAAAGGGTCAGTGAATAAATATTTTCGTCTATGTGCCGTATTGTCTCTGCCATGACAGTTTAGCTCTGCAGCTGTAGCATGAAAGCAGCCATAGACGATACATAAGCAAATGGGTGTAGCTACATGACAATAAAACTTTATATACAAAATCAGCCTTTAGGGGCCAGGTTTTTTCCCTAGGTCATAATTTACCAATCCCTGGCTATAGGTCCTTGGGAGTTCCCAGTCAAATGCAGTAGAAAGACCTGGAGACATGTCAGGGCAAGCCAAAAGAGGCAGAGATTAACTCCAAGGCCATACAAAAGAATGTGGAAACTGATATTTTAGAGAAGATTATTGTACAAGCTTCCCAGAGATACATAAAAGTAAAAAGTATGTCCTAGAGCTCAGGTTTTGGTGTTTTGGGGTTTTTTTTTTAAGGTTTTATTTATGTATTTGAAAGAGAGAGAATATATGAGTGGGGGTTAGGGGAGGAGCAGAGGGAGAGGGAGAAGCAGACTGCACTGAGAACGGAGCCTGATGTGGGACTCAATCCCACAATCCTGAGATCATGACCCAAGCTGATAACAAGAATCTGTTGCTTAATCTACTGAGCCACCCAGGTACCCGTTTGTTTGTTTGTTAATCTTGCATTTCAGGATCAGTAACTTCAGCTTAAAAAACAGCCTTTTCTTTTTATTCGGTATTTTCCTTGGGAACTCAGCTCACCAACCCCAGATCCTGAGAGTACCATAATTTGGGAAATAAATATGTCTGTAGATTGATTGGTAGAAAATGCTATTGCTCCCTTCTGCTCCTTAGCACTGGAGTATGAATAGACAGAGCTGAGGGGTCATCTCTGTAGTAGTTTGCAGAGAACTGGAAAGTACATGAGGAGCCGAAGAAATCATTCCCTTCTCCTCTTCCTCTTCTGTCCTTATTAATATTATAAAGGAATGACAAACAAGTATCCATGAGCTAAATTAGACTGTGAAAAGGAGCCAGTAGCTTGGTAACAGCCACTTAGAACATTTGATGGGTCACCAACACTGCCAGATGTGAGGTGGATTCTGCTTTTTGAAAAAAGGACAGCTGTGGCATGTGCTCCCAGAGTAGGGAAACAAGAACACACTTTGGGGGCCTTTCTCCCCTCTTGTGAAAAGATGTATGGGAAGTTCACACATTCTCAGATGTAGACATTTAAATATGATATGCAACACACAACACAACATTCTTTCCATTGATGAAGTTGTAAAGGAACTCCATGTGCACCATATATCATATTCACTCACACAGAGAGTGGGAGAGAGGGAGGGGGAGGAAGGGAGAGGGAGAGAATCTTAAGCAGGCTCCATACCCAGCATGAGGAAGGGAGTGAGGGGAGTTAAAGCAGAGGAAGAGGGAGAGAGAGAATCTTAAGCAGGCTCCATGCCCAGCACAGAGCCCAAGGTAGTGCTTGATCTCATGATCCTGAGATCAAGACCTGAGCTAAAATCAAGAATTGGACGATTAACTGACTGAGCTACTCAGATGCCCCCATATAATATTCAAAATGGCTAGTCCCTTCCAAGGCTTTTATGATTTAATCCATGCCAACTCAAATGGGTCTGGTTCTTTAAACTATAGAAACAAGAATTGAAATTTGCCATGATAAGGCAAAGTTCTTATCAGATTTCTCTTTTTTGTTGTTGTTTTACAGTTTTCTCCTTGTCTTTGGTTGCTTGATTTTGTCAGTGTTTTCCACCATCCCTGAGCACACAAAACTGGCCTCGAGTTGCCTCTTGATTCTGGTAAGTGACACATATGAGCAAAAATGTACATAAAGTTTGTTTAAGAACTGTCTATAATATTTATGCTATGCATTTTATCCCACAAAAAGTTCTATCTAGAAGAGAGTTACTGTGAAGTATGACGCTTTCAAAGATCATTGAAATATGGGTCCACCATTTTAACGTTTAGTCCGTCCTCAGGAATATATACACCCCATTCAGTTTTACCATTACATAGCAATATCTTATGTTATAGTTACATCAAAAATAGAAGGCAGGACTTGGAAGCAGTTTTACTTATATTTATCTATGGTAATAAATTATAAGAAGAATCAATGTGCATGAGGTCTCTCATAATATTGCTGGAAGTTACAGAAGAGAGAATATTTTCCAATAACTGCAATTTGGCAGCAGGTAGGTGTAATTAGTCAAGAAGTATGAGAATATAGCACCTCATAAGAAAACAGAAGGCTCCTTCATGCTCTTTTCAACCAACAGACTACATTATGAGTTTTGCTGCTAATGCAGTTACCTACCTGGTAAGAAATTCTGCAGTTAACTCTGTTTCCATTATGCTGTCAATCCTCAGCCACACAGAATTGCTCAATTCATTTTAGAATGGAAAAAGACCCCAAGATATTTTAGTCTGAATTATTCCAGGCCTTTTGAGCTCTTTTACTTTCTATTACAACTAAACTATATCACTGTATACTCAAATCACATCTGATTGAAAATTTGGTTCATTTACATCCATTTTGATCCACTCTCTTAGTGCAAAAATATCAGACCTGACAGTCTCAGAACTGTCTGAATGAACTACAAATTGGAGCAACTTACTTCTGTAAAGCCTGGTGGACTATAGAGGGAGATAGAGAAAGGGTCTGGGGGAAGCTGGCTTCTGTGCTCTAATAAAGAGATTTTGGTTATGTACAGCAATAAGCATTTAATAGAAAAAAATAGTTCTTACCTTGTAGGTGAAACTGAAAGATCTCAACTCATATAATGAGCTGAGGGCAACTCTTCTTCCTACCTATGCTTTCAGATGGCTAGTTTGTGCTTTAAGTTACTAAGACTTCATCAAGTCTCTGTCCTACATCAGGGAGAAACCGTTTCTGAGCCTGGAAAAATCTATCCCAATTTGTTTCCATATAAATTGTGCTCAGCAGTATATTGCTAATGTTAAGGTTACTACTTGGAAAACCAGCATAGAAAATAGACCAAAAAGTACACCGGGGATTTGTTTCATTTATGAATTTTCCATTTGGGTAGCAAGTGGGCTCTTAGCCTCATGTACCCCTTTGGTAACGACAAATGATCTTGAGCTCAAGGTCTAAGGCACAACTGGCTTTTAGGTTCATACACAGAATTACAACTAGGAATTTTAGACTGAAAAAGTAAATCTGACTTTAGTAAGACTTGGAAACACGAGAAAACTGGATCTGCTGCAAGACCAATGATATCTATTATGAATGAATCAAGCATTAAGAATCCCATAAAAAGGAATTTTTCATGACCATGTCAAGAATTCAAAATGTTAGGTTTATATCCTTCAAATCTCCAAAATATAAATTCCTCCATTGCTAATGAGTTTCTAAATAGTCTAAATAGACATTACTAATGAGTTTCTAAATATGTTATTAAAAAGCCCAAGGCTGATTCACATCTTGATTTTTAAAAACTTTCTGAGTGTAAACAGTTCATTACAGTTTAGTAATAGGATGCTTTTGAGTAGATAATATAGATGTTGTCACATATCCCTCAGTTGGGTTTTTGTTTCTTTGTTTGCCAACTCTATTGAGGTATAATCGACATATTACATTGTACAAGTTTAAGGTACATCATTTGATGATTTTGTATATGTATATATGCAGAATGATTGATTGCCTCACATAGTTACCGTTTTGTGTGTGTGTTGAGGGTTTTTAAGACATACTCTCTTAGTAATTTTCAAGTGTACACTACACTATGGCTAACTATAGTCACGGTGCTATACGTTAGATCCTCAGACCTGATTTGTCTTGTAACTGCGAGCTAGTACCCTTTGACCACCTTCATCCTTACCCTCCCCCCACTCCAGTCTCCTCTGTTTCTATGAGTTCAGGATTGTTTGTTTTTTAGATTTTACATGAGAGACCATGCTGTATTTGTCTTTCTCTGACTTATTTCACTTAGCATAAGGCCTTCAAGGCCCATCCATTTTGTCACAAAAGGCAAGATTTCCTTCTTTTCGTGGCTGAAAAATATTCCATTGTGTGTGTATATACAATGATTCTATTTCCTTGGTGGATACCCATAAGTGAGATTGCTGGATCATATGGTAGTTCTATTTTTCATTTTTGGAGGAGCGTCCATACTGTTTTCCATAGTGGCTACACCGTTTGCTTCCCCATCCACAGTGCCCAAGGGTTCCCTTTCTCCACACACTCCCCAGCATTTGTTCCCTCTTGCCTTTTTTATAACAGCCATTCTAACAGGTCTGAGGGGATATCTCATTGTGGGTTTGGTTTGCATTTCGCTGATGATTAGTGATGTTCGGCACCTTTCATGTACCTGTTGGCCATTTGTGTCTTCTTTCCTCCTTCAGTCTTGAATGCCTTTGGATTTAGCAAAGTGGAAACCAGTGCCATTATGCAAACAAGGCCTTTGTTTTGAGCAATGCAGTGATGACTGCAGATACACATTCTCAGAAAGGTGGCTATGCTTCTGATGAAGTCCCAGAACCTAAGTCAGGTTCGGTGGGGTGAGGAGGTTCGGAGCCGACGACTAAAGAAAGAATTCTTAAGACGTCGTTGGTGCAAAAGGTGATTTATTAGGGCACGGGGACAGGGCCTGTGGGCAGGCGGAGATGCGGCTGCCCCGGGTTGTGAGGGTAGGCATGTTATATACCCTGCGGTTGGGGGAAGGTGAGGGGAAGGGAGGTTCCAGTGGAGTTTCATATGCTAAAGAGGGCCTACAAGGTGCCAGGATGTTCCAGGCCTGCCGGAGGCCTTGCCCTTGCTGCTGGATCAATGTTGTCTTTAGACCAGCCATTAACATTAAGATAGTTGAGAGACTTTTTGGTGGGGTGTCACAATCCTGCTTTCAATCTTCTTTGTTAGTGAGATTTAGGACATTTGTAAGCCAAGGGAGACTCCTGTCTAGCCGGATTGTGAGCTCTGCAAGTTAACTATTTGCTTATTGTTCATGGCAGTCAGGGCTGCCTGAGGGATGCTACACATATGGAGGGGAAAGGGTGAAGAGGGGGTGCAAGGCGCCAGCTTTTGCTTTGTCCTCAGCCAGCCTCCTGCTCCTTCATCACTTCCATAGGAAGAGTGCTCACTTATCCTGCTGTTGTTGTGCTATGGGGATAAACGGTCAGGATGTATGTTTTAAACCAATGTATATTCTTAAAACCTACCTAGAAATATGCAGGCTGTGTTACTGTCTAAGATTTTCCTGATGTTCTTCTTCATCAGTGTTTCTCCAAAAAATATATTTTATTTAAAAGTCTCATGCTCTCCTGACAGAGCTAGCCAGGCAAACGCTTTAAAAAATTATGCTTTATATGGGGCACCTGGGTGGCTCAGTTGGTTAAGCAACTGCCTTCAGCTCAGGTCATGATCCTGGAGTTGTGGGATCAAGTCCCACATTGGGCTTCCAGGTCCATGGGGAGTCTGCTTCTCCCTCTGACCTCCCCTCTCATGCTCTCTCACTCTGTCTCTCTCTCTCTCAAATAAATAAAATCTTTTAAAAAAAAAGAATTATGCTTTATGTAGACAAAAAATTTAAGTCTAGGCTTTGTTTTTATTTTCTTAACTAATAAATTGGAAAAGCATGCATATTTTAACTCTTTTTCACAATTAGTAAATATAGTGTATCATACAAGTTCAGTCAGCTGTAGAATATTGGAAAAAGCCAAGAATTATCTTAATGGTTTAGGAAATCTTATTTATTATTTTAATGTGTGTGTTTGAGACAGTTAATCTGATTTTTATCTTCTGAATATCTAATCAAACAAAATTCATAGAACACAATTCTGAGTGGCAATGTTTTTAGTGAACATTTTATGAAGCATATCTAAAGAATTGCCATCCAAATGGTAATATGAATGGCTTTTAAAATGTTTGCAAAAATTTATAATTATATCACTTTTGTACACTTTTGGCCACAAATAAAATACCAGAGTATTACATTTGGAGGAACTGTATATAAATGATACATCATGACTGTATAGTTTTCCATAGCTCTGTCCCATGTGGGTTTTTTCTTCACATTTTAAAAGCTATTCCTGTGGGGCGCCTGGGTGGCTCAGTGGGTTAAGCCTCTGCCTTCGGCTCAGGCCCTGATCCCAGGGTGTTGGGATGGAGCCCTACATCAGTCTCTCTCCTCAGCGGGGAGTGTGCTTCCTCCTCTCTGCCTGCCTCTCTGCCTACTTGTGATCTCTCTGTCCAATAAATAAATAAAGTCTTTAAAAAATTTTTTAAAAACTAATTTTTTTTTAAAAGCTGTTCCTATATTCTAATTGTAATTCCATTTCTATGCAAATAACAGGCACCCACACTTCTGATAGGAGCACACAACAGGCAGATTTGCTCCTGGACAAACTTTGCAGGTCCCTCTGTGACACTCATAGTTTTCACCTGGCTCCATGAGGGGACCAGCAGATCAGCTGGTCTTGCTTACCTCCTGGAGTTCCGGTGGAGTCTTCAGCTCTCCTTCCTCACCTCCAAGAAAGAGTCCTTGTCATTCTCAGCTAGCATTGCATGCTCATGGCTACTTACATACTTGTAACTTACTGGCCTTGGTTACAAGCTAAATTGATGGGGTTTTGGAATATAGGTGAGGTTCGGTGGGGTGGAGTTCAGAGCTGATGACCAAGAAAGAATTCTTGAGACATCTTTGGTGCAAAATGGTGATTTTATTAAAGCACGGGGACAGGACCCATGGGCAGAAAGAGCTGCTGCCCCCCACCCCCCAGTTGTGAGGGGTAGCTGATTATATACTTGGGCGTTGGGGGAGGTAAGGAAAATGGAGATTTCAAAAGGATTTTCATATGCTGAAGAAGACTCCCAGGATACCAGAGGCCTTGCCATTGGCAAGTTAAATTTGTTTTTCTTTCTAGCAAGGCATTAACATGAAGATAGTTGAGAGCTTCCTAGAGGAACATAACTCTGCCTGCTTCAAGTATCTGTCAATGGGCCCGCAGGTTATGAGGACATTTAACTGTTTATATATTCCCTTTTGAGGAATGTCACATATATCCCATCTGGGGGTAGGGGAGGGGGTGGTTGTGAGGCGTCAGCTTCTGCTTTGTGCTCAGGCTGCCTTCACCTTGCTTTCTGCTCCTTCATCAGACACACACAAATTCTGTGGGAATTTGCTCTTTTATTCTTCTCAGTTATGTGAACTGGGGCTTCATACTATACAGCAGCCTGCCTTGTTCCTCTCCACAGAAACAGTGGAGCACAGGCTTGAGAATGAGATCTAGATTCTAGAACTGTGTCCGATGAGTTCAAATTCTCCTTCTACCACTTTTTATATGTGTGCCTTTGGGAAATCACTCCTCTGTCTTCGTTTTCTCATCTGTTCAAAGTGGAGAATAGTACAGCCTACTTAATAAAGTTGTTGTGAGGATTAGCTAAGTTCAAGTGCTCAGAACAGGGAAAGTTGGCAAATATTATAATCACTGGTTCTTCCTTATTTAATGGAGCCTAATAAGAACAGTGAACAGTGGGAATATTTGCAAATGCTACATTTGAGAAAATATCACACTTTTCTAATAGAAAACAAGTATCTTTGCTAGAATTTTCTCACCACAGACACTGCTAATTATGGCAGCTTTCTTTTTTTTTTTTTATGGCAGCTCTCTATACAGACATGTTCAACTAACTAAAAGTGACTCAATGGCACACATTCAGCGAGAGGCATGTGTTCATAATAACCACTTATTTTTGGTGACTAATGAACAGATTCTTATTGTTGTAGTTCTTTGGTAAATGCATCTGATGAAAACGCTCATGGCTTTCTAAGTACTTCTCCCAGTGTCTGCATCTGCTGGGCGGAGCGCTGGGCAGGGATAACCAGGCCTGAAAGAACTGCTTGCTCTGCCCTCACTCTGGGGATAAAATTTATGAACTCCAGAATAGAATACGAAGCCATGTACCCAAATACCAGGGACAATTAAAAGCTGGTGTTAATTTCCTATGTTTTGTAAATTCTTCAAAACTGAAAGGGTGCTGGCATTATTTAAGTACCCTTCATTTATCAGATTCATTAATTTCTTATTAAGACAAAAACAAACCATAAGAAATGTTCAGTTTAAGCATTAGTCCTCTCATTTACCAAATGACTAATTAAGTTGTGCAAGATCGTGCACTGGGTATGAGACCACAATAAGATTCCAGCCTTGGCTTGGCTTGATGGAAAGCCTGGGCTGTCTTCACAGCATCCATCAACTCGAATTCTCCTGTCCGTTAGTCAAAGTAATGAGTCCTACCAAAGTGCGTATGCCATTGCTCAGTGAAGCAGTCACAAAGGTCCGAGGCTTCTTTGGGGCTCCATATATGCCTGCTGATGCCTACAGTCCTTTTACTTAGAATAAGTGAGTTTCTTTCTTTTATAGAAAGTGTACTCTTATGTAAGTTACCACAAATGGGTTTATCAGTTGGGACCATCTGTTAGAACCACTAGGTTCTTTGTATCAAGAATTCTTTTCTGGGGGTGCCTGGGTGGCTCAATGGGTTAAAGCCTCTGCCTTTGGCTCAGGTCATGATCCCAGGGTCCTGGAATCAAGCCCTGCATTGGTCTCTCTGCTCAGCAGGAAGCCTGCTTCCCTCTCTATCTCTCTCTGCCTGCCTCTCTGCCTACTTGTGATCTCTGTCTGTCAAATAAATAAAAAATCTTAAAAAAATAAAAATTTAAAAAAAATTTTCTTAAAGAATTCTTTTTTTTTCTTAAGATTTTATTTATTTGAGAGAGAGAGTGAGACAGAGTATAAGCAGGGGGAGCTGCAGGCAGAGGCAGAAGCAGGATCCCCGCTGAGCAGGGAGCCAGATGTGGGACTCGATCCAAGGACCCTGAGAACATGACCTGAGCCAAAGGCAGACTCCTAACCAACTGAGCCACCCAGCCATCCCAAATATCAAAAATTCTATAAAAGTGCTATAAGGTGTGTAAGCCTGACAATTCACAGACCTATACCCCTGGGGCAAATAATACATTATATGTTAATAAAAATAATTAATTTTTAAAAATTCTAAATACTATTTTATAAACAATCAAAAGCTTGATCTTTGGGGTAAATAGAGCATAAAGTTGTGTCTTCTAGTCTAGGCTTCCATTGCTCAGAGGACCAATATTCAAGGAAACTCTTTTATTTCCAGGTTAAACTATTATGGAAAGTTTTGTTTTGGTTTGTTTTGACTTCGTTAACCTGAGGTCGTATGTTTTAGCATTTCATTTCCCACCTTCTTAAGAACAGTGCTGTTTAGAATGAATTCCCACTCCATTGAATAAGCTGGCCTTCTACATTAGTTTTAAAGTATTCATTTTTAGGGCTTTAAATGTAGATTGTTCAACCCATTGAAAATAGGTGATCTCTTCCCACTTAATGGAAATGACATATGTTATATGCCCCGTTTTCCTTAGAGGTGGTAATATCTAAAATTGCCCACCAACAAGCAATAAAAGGAATGCCATTATCACTTTAGCAAGATAGAGAATGTCCCCCTGTGTTTGCTTCTCTACCTGCCTGCTGTGTTAGAACAGACTCCAAACCACAAACGGATTGTGCTAAGCATCTGGTTGAATACTCAAACAAATGGTCAAATATTCAGGTTTTCCCAAACATCTGGGTGTTTGGCACCTTCTAAACAGAGCATATGCATATTTGCTAGTTTTGCTGGTTTTGCTTCATGTAGCGAAGCAAACATGGGTTTGCTGTTTCTTTGCACAATGAATCAGTTCCTGAAATGTGTACGAATCCAATTTAGACGGATCTAATTATATCTTAAATAACTAGTGGAGCTTACTATTTAAAGAAAATCTGTAGTGAATCCTTTTGCAAAGTGAACAGTCCCCTTGAAAAGCTAATAACTACATAATTCATCTGTGTTACATGTTTGTTTTCTTTTTCTAATACGGGCACATGGAGGGTTTTTGTTTTTTTTTTTCCATCGCTATATGAGCATCCCTTATCTCACATGGTATTGAGGAATTAGAGTTGTGGCCATTTCCCACCTGCCAGTATTAGTAAAGGGGTCAGTGGAGGTGGGTGGGGGGGACCAGCCACAAACACATAGGCCAGTCCCCGAAAAGTAGGAAGGTTTATGCATAAAATTAGATGGGTTCAATGTAGAAGATTACATTAAGTCTTTACATTTAAGGTTCTGGCATTAAACATTATAAGAGAGAATAGCAGAGTATAAGGATAAGAATCCATTTGAAGATATTAAATCTTGTGTTTGTAATGGAAGTGACAGAGTATGAGGTATTAAGCAATCAGATAGGAGGATGAGTGATGCTTCTTTATGTTTATCACATCCCTGTAATTTACTGCAGAAAGCTCTCAGAATACCCCAATGAACACTGAAAACTGCAATTATTTTCCTTTGCTTGTCTTTCATCAAGGAAAATGCAAATAAACTTTAAAATGATTCATGGAGACTAACAATCCTCATCAATCTGCTGATGACTGAAAAGAAAAAGCAGGAGTAGTTGAACACCTACGCTGAATCTTAACTGAGGGATAATAATATAGTAAGTTATCCTGTGAAAAGTGTTTCACATATCGGGGGAAAGACTTGCTTGAGTTAAAGATAATAAAATTGTGCCTGAAAAAAGACCGTGTCTGTATCTATAATCAGGAAGGGAAGAATTTTACACATTTCTGATGAGATGCACTGTGGTGTCTGACCAGGGGACGGGTCTATCAGAGAGCTGCCCCTGCACATTTTGGAGAAGTGCAGCAGACATCTTTAGCACTCTGAATGAATCACTCTCCGTCAGGTTCACGCTGATGCTGATCCCCTGTGTCCTTCTGAGCTCCATGAAAGTCTATTCAATTGAGAAGGGAAAGAGAGAAATAAGGTGATAAAATAAACATCAGAGGGTTGCTGGAAAATAACAGAGTGCAGGATGATTGGCAGTAGAAAGAAGAATGCTCTACCCTTACTGCCCTTCCAGGCTTAAATAATGTCTACCATTTGAAACCTGGGTCAAAGCTAGGTCGAATAAACTGTTTCTTCCCTTGAATTTCCCTTGGTATAAGCTACGTGACATTGTATCTCCTCCCTCATTCATTTATTTAACAATAATTATGGCAGCAGTCAATACAAGCAAGACATTCTATTGGGCCCTGAGGAGAGAGACATGAACACAACAGGCAAAATCTCTCTCCTCATGGAACTCACATTTTCATGGGGAAGATAGACAGTAAACAATTTGGCAAATCAATATTAAGTGTTAAAAATAAAAGTAAAGCAGAAAAGAGGAATAGATAAGAATGTTTAGAGAAGTTCATTGGAGAGGGTAACATTGTAGCAGAGACTTCAGTGAAGTGAAGCAACAAGCCATGCAAAGATTTGGGGAAAGAACATTCCAGGCGGATGGAGCTTCAAGGATAAGAGCCCTGGGCAGGAACGCACCTACCAGCTGAAGGACACTAAACCGGGCGTGATTGAGGGAAAATGAGGCACTGGTGGGACTATAAATTTCTTCGAAAGAGGAAATATATATATATATATATATATATATATATATATAATAATTTCTTCGAAAGAGAAAGTACCCAAGGGCACCTGGGTGGCTCGGTCAAGTGTCTGCCTTCAGCTCAGGTCATGATCTCAGAGCCCTGGGATCACTGAGCCTCTGGCGCCCCCCTCAGCGGGGAACCTGCTCCTCCCCCTGCTTGTACCTCTCGCTGACTCTCTCCATCTCAGGTAAATAAATAAAATCTTTAAAAAAACAAACAAACAAACAAACAAAAAGGATCCAAAGCCAATTCAGTATCACTTAATATCATGGTACCTGGTGCAAATTATCAATAAGCATTTTAGGAGAGAACAGGGCCAATTGTTTAATTGGACATTAATATTGAAATTTCACAGGATCGTGGATATGGCACCAACATTAAAACAAGATGCAGTACCTGACCTTAGAAAGGGCTGGAGTAGGGGAGTCATGCGTTTGGAGCCACTTAGGAAGCAACTGGAGTTATTCATAGGAAACACGAGGGAACCCTAAACCAAACAGAGGCAGTGTGAACTGAGGAGAGGAAGTGAACAGGAGCGATATGGGTTAAAGGTTCTGTCAAAACTGTAAATTCCAAGTAATTGGTCAGTGCCTCACAGAAAGTCTGGGGAGGGCTTTTCTCAGAACTGAGAGATTCTGCCCCTCGCGTGCTACATAGATCCGAACTGCCTCCTGCCTCATTCCAGACGCGGTCTACTCTCCGTAGATTTCCAGATATTGCCCTGGATCCCAACTATTCCCTCTCCTAATTTCTCCAGGCACAGTCCCTTAATTCACCGCAGTTTTAACTCAAATATACATTAAATGTTTCCTTCATGCCAGCCTCAGTGCCAGGGACTGGAGCCTCAAATATGAATAAGACATCGTCATGCCCTAGAAACATTTCCTAAAGAATATTCTCAGCTACAACTTGTGACTGAGTCCAGAAGAAATTAAAAGCCTTGAAACCATGGGTTTACAGAGAATAAATGGTGAAATTAGGAGATGAAATAAAAATAGGTTCATATGTCATGTTTTTAAGTTCCCACTTTAAGATGGATGCATATGAGAGAACAGGCCTCTCTCATCTATTTCTCATGAAAGTCCCAAATATTATGGTTACTATGAACCGCACTCCTGTATTGAACATTGGGTTGGGGCTGCACAAAGGCAAAAGCTGGAAGAGATGGGGTGGGTCCCCTTTCCCACGCAGGCAAACAGCAGGGGCCACAATTAAGATGAGAAACAATCATGCTTCTGCAAAGTAGATTAGAGAGAAATTTTCCGAGCTCTAAATAGCAGTTTGACAAACACCATTACCGGCTGGACTCAATGAAAATCCTGCAGACCTGGCTTCCTCTGGGATTATAGATCACAGTGAACCTGCAGGACGTTACTGGATAATGAAGAACAGCAAAGAGGCTGTAAGAGTGACAGGCCCTCCAGCCTCTGACTCACTTGCACACTCGTCAAGGGAGATCAGTGCCGTGAGATGGCAGCACCAGGGACATACCTGGGAAGCTCTGCTTCTGGAAGAATGCAGCAGAATAGCTTTCCCAAAGAATGCAAATCCCAGACTCAAACTACCTTTGGGCGAGGCCAGGAGTGAGGAAAGTGAGGGAGCATCAGAGCATCACCCCTAGGAAAGCAGATGCCAGAAAGGACTCACTCTCTTGCTCACTCCACACCACCGACTCTCCTGAATGTTATCTTTCATATCAGGTGCAATCAAGAACAACTCAGCATCAAATGCCATCGTAAAAGAAAGAGAAATCCCCAACATTATTTGAGGACATTATACAGAGGTGAAGGGGTGGCGAGCATCCCTGCCTCTCTGAATTCATGCTAATAATGCATGGAGAGCTTGAGAGTTGCTTACACTCCTTGAATCTGGATGGTTTTCTGTCCCAGTCGGCAGACCCATCTTCTTCTCCCCAGCAAGCTCCTTCCTGAGTTGCTTTCTGGTTCTGTCCTGTGATCCACAGCGGTAGAGAATTGTACGCTCAGGGTCACTGTAGCCAGACAGGGACCGGCAGAGGCAGGTGGACTGTGTGAAGCTTGTCTGTTTGTAGATTTGGAGATCACTAGGCTGGGGATCAGAAATGAGAAACATGCAGGGAGGTCAGAGGCCGGAGGCAGTGAGGATAAGGATAAGCTTTGCCTTGAGTCACCTCTAGAGACAGAAGAATACATATTTTTTTCTTTTTTTCATCTCAAGCTGCTCGTTGATTCATTCATTCATTTATTCACTCATCAAATATTCATTAAGCACCTCCTAGGTGATGCTGAGAGCCAGAAACACTGCACACATCACACACCAGCTGTACACCGAGATACTCACATGGTCCCCATCCTTGTCTGTGATGCTTCTTTAAGGTTGTTTGTCTAGTTAAATCAGGTAAAGAATTTTGAGTATCATGCATATGCAGTCTATTCTCTTTCCTCACGTTTCCATAATGCAAATCACCTCATATGCAATTGTAAATAGGGTAACGATGTCAATATAACATGGAAGTTAAGGATGATTTTTCCCAAATAACAGCAGCTGAACATAAAGCATACCAGCCTAGCTAACTGCAGCAATACTGGATAAGCACGAGACTGCCCATATCCTCCTTCTTGTTTTGGGCAGTTATTTTGGACACTTGCTCTCTCTTGGAAGCACTTACAAGTCAATTTTCCCTTATTTGTACAAAAGACACAAATGTAAGGTGATAAAGGAAATGATCCATCTTTTTGGATGAATTTTAGAATTGGATGAATTTCTCAATGACACTAATGTCTTATTAGGACTGATGTTTCTGCTAGATCTCTTTATTAAATTTCCATAGGCTTATGGAACTTTGCCCTGTCTCTTTATCATAAGCCCTGTTTTTTTCAGTGAGCATTCTCACCTAAAACCTGGCTTTTTGGCATTTATCCTACTGTGACAGGAAAGCCCAGATGTGAGTTTGAGTTTATCCATGCCTCCTGCTCGGAAACACATGTCACATTCTACGTGATAATCTAGAATTTCCAAGTCAAAGTCATCAGCAGCACAAGGGTGAGAAGTGGCATCCTTAGGTCAAATAAATCAAAGGGACACAAATCTGCATCAGATAATGGCTTGAAGTACTCTTCATCCAAACTTGTCCCCTTTATCAAGCTCTGTTAAAGAAATCTTTAAGCTAAAAAAAAATTTTTTTAATTGAAGAAATCTTTAAGCTTTACAAACCTATTCATCAATAGTATGAATTTTTTAAATTAGCCTAAATTTTAATAAAGGAAACATTTACGGAGTTTAGATAGAGGAAATAATAGTGCTGCAGACAGAAACAAATCTTAGCACTGTTACAGTAGAGCAAATTGAGAATATTTTACTTAAAATGTAAGGTAATTTAACAATTGTATACTTCATTTTTCACTTTATTGAACTCTAAGTATTTTAATGCCTTCTCAGTATGTGAAACCTTTAATATTCAGATTATTCTATCATTTCTTGTTTTAAAACTAACACAAAGGGGCCCTGGGCTGGCTCAGTCAGTGGAGTACCCAACCCTTGATTTTGGGGTTGTGACTTCAAGCCCAACCTTGGGTGTAGAGCCTACTTTAAAAAACTAAAAAGTAGGAGCACCTGGGTGGCTCAGTCATTGAACTTCTGCCTTTGGCTCAGGTCATGATACTCAGGATCCTGGGACTAAGCTCAGCATCTGGGTCCCTGCTCTGCAGGAAGCCTGTATCTCCCTCTCTCATTCCCCCTGCCTGTGTTCCCTCTCTCACTGTGTGTGTGTGTGTGTGTGTGTGTGTGTGTGTGTCTGTCAAATAAAATCTTTTTTAAAAATTAAAAAATACATAAAAATTTTAAAGTGACAAAATCAAAGTTCCAAATAATTTTTGGAACTAAAAGACCCAGGTCTTTACCTTGCCACACACACACACACACACCCCTCTCTGATCTGTCCTGCGTGTCTAGGCTTCTTCCTGCCGAGGTTACCCGTGAGGGCGCCCACAGGACAGCGGCGCCTGTGTTCGTCCCGTGTGCGCTGTACTCTCACCGGACTCAGCCCTTTATAGCGCCCGCTCATACTGCCTCTGCACCTTTATAAATAATATTTCTTCCAGTTGAGAGCCCAGTTCTCCCATTTCTTTTTACCGCCTTGGTAATTCCTAATTATTTCCAAGGCTCCACTCACATCCCCTCGTTCTGGAAGTTTCCCAGACTACCCCGGAGCTGTTTTGTTCCCTTCTCTGCGCCCCGGGGTCAGCACAGCTCAGACAGAAGGGTCTAGAGCAGCCAATGGTCCTTAACAGCCTTCATCATGCTCTGCTAGGATCATTGATTTCCAAAAATAGATCTTATTTCTGCCAGACTGAAAACTACATTAGAATAGGGACACGAAGTTAGTAGTTTTTGTATTTCCTAGTGTGTACCCCAGGGCCTAGCCTGTAGGAGATGTTCAATAACTGTGTGAAAACTAAATGTTCTGATAGTCCATACTAAAGAAGCCCCAGTAATTCTCCATGCATATCCCTGTTTTGTTTTTTGTTTGTTTGGTTTTTTGGGTTGTTTTTTGACTCTCTAGCATCTATCAGAATTTGATATTTTCTTTAGTTTTTTAAAGATTTTTATTTATTGATTTATTGACTTATTTTAGAGAGAGAGCGAGCGATACCACAAGTATGGAGTGGAGGAGAGCGGAGGACGAGGGCGGGGAGGAAAATCTCAAGCAGACGCTACGCTGAGCAGGAGCGCGAGGCGAGGCTGGATCTCATGACCCTGAGATCACCATCAGGGCCAAAACCCAGATGCTCAACCTTCTGAGCCTCCCCTGCCACCCCCCGCCGGGTTGTTTGATATTTTCTTGCTTATTTGTCACTGTTACTCATTATTGGTTTCTGTCACCAGAATACAAGCTCCGTTAAGAGTGGCCCTTGTTGGTTGTTCATCACTTTCTCCCCAGTGTCTGGGACAAAAGAGGTCCTCAGTAGCTGGAAGAAAAGAGGTACAAAATAAAAATACTAACTGTGCTAAATCAATGACTAGATCTAGATTATACTCTCTTCTACTGGTACCAAGCTTTTTAATAATTAGCAGATAAGTTCAGTGTCTCCATGGAGACATTAAAATACTTTGATTTCAGCTAATCTTTTAGTTTTAGCAGTATGAACGTCCAAGAACAATTTTTCACTCCTTTGGAAGATCTCTAAAGGCAAGCATAATTAAGTACTGTAGAACCCAAGGTCCAAAATCTTAAATACAATGATTGTGTACGAACTTCTGTCTCTCTCTCTCTCTTTTTTTTTTTTTTTCTGCTCATTCTCAGTTTCTCCTGAGTTTCAATTACCCTTTTGAATCTGGATAATCAAGGATTTATGTTATTAAAGCAAGTCCTTTTACCTAATATCAAAGCAGGCTGATCATTAACATTAAAAAATAATAGTATAACATGACTCTGTAGCCAACACTAAAAATGAATAGGATCATATAACAAGAGAGAGTTACTGCAATGACCTAGTTAGTTATTCAACACTAACATTTTAATTAAAAAGTCAGTTAGTAATGACGAAGTCATTCACTAATGATGTCTAGAGGCAAAAGGAATAGGGACTCATGTCCCCAAACAGCTTCCTATGATGGCATTTTAGATCAGCTGGTCTTATTCAAAGATACAGTTATCACCCCCTCCTCAGACCTCCCATAATAATAACATTACTCATGTTTCACTTTCAAATGTGTTTTGTACTAAACCATGCATTAAACAAGCATTTCCTTAGTACCTGTTATGTTCTAGGCTGTTATGCCCTACGCTCATTTAGATTATCCTGTATTCTCCTGTTTTTAATGGAAAGTGAAATTCCAAGCCATTTTCTGAATTAAAAGATCCAGTTGCTTACCTTGAGGGAAAGAAGCAAAAGTGAATGAGAGAACCAAATGTAAGTAGAATTAGAGATTAGGTGATCTGTAAATATGATGGCATAATGGAAATGTGTAAAATAAACAACTGGTTATGGGAAGAGGAAGTAACAGAGTCTCCACGGCCAGTTGGGGAAGCCTTTTAGAGGTGTGGACATTCGAACTGGGTCTGGAATCACAAAGGTCTGGGTTGGTCTGATTTCAGGGGGTTCAGTGCATGAACAGAGGCTCAGAGGAAGGTTAGAACCAGGCTGAAAAGAACCTAGTTTTATAGTCAGGTCGTTTGGATTTTATGCTTTAAGTGATGGGAATCAAAAGAAAATCTTCCTTTGAAAAGTAGCACAATGACCCAATCAAATTGTGTTTGTGAAGGATAATTATGACTACTTGTGATCTTTGCCTGTCAAATAAATAAATAAAATCTTTTTTAAAAAAATTTAGGCTTGAGGCATTTTATCAGATGCCTTCCCAGGACATGGCTTACCCCCTGCATCATCTTCAACAGTAACATTTGACTAGAGTATTAGCTTACAGCAGTCTTCATCCAAAGTGATGGCGGTCCTGAGTGACAGGAACAAAACTGTGGATAGAGCCTTCTTCCTCTGAAGGACATATAATCAACATTCCACAGAAGACCCAGGGAAATTAACTAATTTTTAAATTAATGAAATTTAAAAGAGCTCAGTAAGAACTATTCTTTTTTTTTTTTTAAGATTTTATTTATTTAGTTGACACAGAGAGGGAGATATCACGAGCAGGCAGAGAGACAGACAGAGAGAAAGGAGGAAGCAGGCTCCCCGCTGAGCAGAAAGCCTGATGTAGGGCTCGATCCCAGGACACTGTGACCATGACCTGAGCCAAAGGCAGAGGCTTAACCCACTGAGCCACCCAGGTGCCCCAGTAAGAATTATTCTTAAACCTACATGTAAAATGAAAAACCATGAAGCTTTAGGGTGATTGCAATCACCTGGCGCTATTCATTTTCCAAGGAGACAGAGGGCTGGAGTTCTCCAGGACATGAAACACCTTGGAAAGCCTACTTCCTTTCCTCTCCAGAAATGTCCAAGTTTGCATGGAATCAGTGCTTTGCAGGAATCCAGTGTCTTTCCCAATATCAGTTCTCTTTCCAACACTCATTGGATGAATCAGAATTTCCTCCTCACATATCATAGATGATGTCCTGATGTCTTGAGAACCTATCACCTAAGCTGTTGTGAACAGTAGAGAGTGAGCCCCTAGCCTTAAACCTCTACCGTAAATAATCATAGTCAGATCACCTGAGCAACACTCTATCAATAGGAAAGTTTGATCACTGGAACAAGCATCTGCATCACTGGGACAGAATGATTGCAAGGGAAAACAATTATTTTAAAAAAAAAAAAAAGCCTTGAATTACCTACATATGTACACTTCCCTTGACGTGTCATCAAATGATAGCTGGTGATTTAAAAAATCAAAGTTTGAGATTTCTAGGAGATGAAAGCAGGAGAGCCAACGGGGAGGGGAATTAATTGTTTGGGAAAATCTCCAAGAAAAATCCATCTGAAATGAGGGATTACTCTTTCTCTTGACTCAGTAACATTCAGAAATATAGAGGGATGAAATAAAGTCTCAACATAATTTGACCCTAGCCAGAGCCAGAATTCATTTTTATGTTTCTGTGGACAGCCAACAACTTTTTCTTTTTAATTATAAGATGGAAATTTCTAACCACTATGGTGACTAGTCACTTTTTATAAGACTCACATTTCCAGTGAACAAAAACATTATTCAAATAGGTTCTCTTTCCAAAAAAATGAACAAAAAATCACCAAAGCAAATTACTACACTCAACTTCTGTGAATCACGTCCCAGCCTGAGGGTACTGAGATGCTAAGAGCACTCCGTGTGCCCAGTAGGCACCCACAATTCAGCACTGCTGAAAACAGTCCCCTCAGCACTCAGAGATCTCAATGTTTGAGGAGCCTGGGTGCCTCAATCAGTTAAGCATCTGTCTTTTGCTCAGGCCATGGTCCTGGGGTCCTGGGATCGAGTCCTGCATCAGGCTCCCTGCTCAGCAGGGACCCTGCTTCTCCCCCTCCCACTGCTTCTACCTCTGCTTATACTCTCTCTGTCAAATAAATAAATATAATCTTTTAAAAAAAGATTTTAACACATATGTAATAGTATCAATTGCAAGTCATATGTTTTCCTTAATGTATTAAATACTGAATATTTGGGTGAGAGTGGAAGATAGTACTTTTGTTCAGCCTCTTTAATAATGTTTTCACTTTATGGTCACTCCTTTACAGGTAGCCCTAAAGTCAACAAATAAGGGAAATTTGAAGTCTCTTCTCCCCAACTTTGGCATAGCTGTCATAAATGTAAAGAGTGATTTGATTCTCACTATCTGCATCTTATCTCAGAGTCTTCTGAGCTCGACATTCATCAAATTTGAAGAAAAAAGTGGCAATTTTACCAGAATTGTTGCAGCATTATTGATGCTCTAGATTCCCAGCAAGAATTTAAGCAGAACAAGATAAGCAAGCCTTGTAGGGCTTTATTTCCTACAAACTTATAAATAAAAACATTTCAAGTCCTAATTTCCATTTCAATTTATCTTAGAAAATACATACAAATTAAATATAAAATGATTCCTTCTGTACCTGCTATTCTTCTTTCCTTTACTGCCAATAAATCATATCAAATCTAACATTGTTTCTCACATCCTCAGAGCTTCTTTGGAAGCTTGTCAGTTCAGGGCCACAGTGAAGACGAGGAGCGAAGAACTGTGGGTTGACACTTGGCAGTGAGCAGAAGAGCATCAGCTCGAAGGTTCTGATAATTACGGAAATCATCTAATGAGGATATGATATAATATTTTTATAGCCTCGGGTTTCTACTTTAGCACAAGTCAGGGAAAAGCTTGTTCTCAGCTTACAGCCTCCCTCCTGTCCTCTTGCCTGGAACAGACAGACAGAGGGGACCCATTCCAGTTTCTACTCCCTGCTTCTTGCATTGTTGGTGGGTGCCCAGCTCGTCTCAGAAAGATCTCCCATCTTTAACAAAACCTGGTGAGTGACCAGAGCAGCTATGGTGAGGAGACAGAAAACAAGCTGGTTCTTTCTGAGGACTTTGTCCTAGAGAACCCTTCCCATTTCTCTCAGGGAAAAAGCCAAAGATCTAATAATGACTCTTAAAGACAGTCTGGCCCTCCATTCCCCTCTGTTTTTGCCTCCTACTCCTCTCCCCTTACTTCATCTACTGGGCCACCCTGTCTCCTTTTTCCTCATCCACACTTCAGGCTTTTGCACCAGGCTTGTTGCTCCTTTAACTTCCTCTAGTCTGCTCAGGAAGATCTAGTCCAACTCTCCTGTGTAAGGCTGGACATCCACCAGCCCTCCTCAGCACCTCTACCCTCCTTTATCACTCTCTATAGCACTGATCTTCGAATGTCTATAAGATGCACTTATTTATTGGGATGCCTGGGTGGCTCAGTCAGTGAAGCATCCCACTCTTGGTTTTGGCTCAGGTCATGATCTCTGGATCCTGGGATCAAGCCCCAGGTCAGTGCTCTGCTCCGCGTGGAGTCCCCTTGCCCCTCTCCCTCTCCTCCTCCTATCTTTCTCTTGCTCTTGCTCTCACAAATAAATAAATAAGTAATCTTTAAAAAAAAAATAATGTACTTATTTATTATGCTATTATCTGCCTCCCTCACTGGAAGCATCAAGAGTACAGGAATTTTTGAGTCCTTGTTCACTTCTGTGTCTTCAGCATCTGGAAATGGACCTGGTATGTAGTAAGCACTTAATAAATACTGGATGAATGAATTCATGTTACTTAGCACATACGAAGTGATTTCTACTTATCAGGCACCGTTAAAAGCCCTACACAAAAATTAGGTCATTTAAACCTTGGTAACATCCCTATGAAGAAGGAGTTCGTTTTTTCTTTTTAATTTTTTAAAAATTATTTATTTATTTGACAGAGAGAGATCACAAGTAGGCAGAGAGGTAGGCAGAGAGGGGTGTGGGGTAGTAGGCTCTCCACTGAGCAGAGAGCCCGATGCGGAACTTGATCCCAGGACCCTGAGATCATGACCTGAGCCTAAGGCAGAGGTTTAACCCACTGAGCCACCCCGGCGCCCCAACTCCAGTGTTTGAGAGTGACCAAACCAAGTCATCGTGCTGGCCCTCTACATCCTCTGAAAGGGAACTTGCAGTGTATTAGGTATCTAGGGGCTCGTTTCAGGGAGGAAGAGGCAAATAGGCCTTTCTATCTGGTCAAGTCACAAGAGAGATACAAAAAGGATCAGAACAGAACACACAAGCCCATGGGATGAGCGACAGCCCCTTCCTTCTGGCCCATCTTGTCATGCTTCAGTGAGGATGGGGGCTGCTGTCAGCGATCACAGGATCCTCGAGGTGCCTATGGGCCCAGACTGACTGACACATGTCTATACGCTAATTTACGTAGCTAGCTATAGCTTACTGGAAAGTTTACCTCTATGTTTAGGGAACATTTAAGAAGATTGAATGTGGGGGGGGGGGGGCGCCTGGGTGGCTCAGTGGGTTAAGCCGCTGCCTTCGGCTCAGGTCATGATCTCAGGGTCCTGGGATCGAGTCCGCATCGGGCTCTCTGCTCAGCAGGGAGCCTGCTTCCCTCTTTCTCTCTCTGCCTGCCTCTCCATCTACTTGTGATTTCTCTCTTTCAAATGGATAAATAAAATCTTAAAAAAAAAAAAAAAAAGATGATTGAATGGGGGTAATTAGAATTTGGGAGGAGGCTTATTTCTTACCAATGTTTCATTGAGTCGATACTTAGGGAATCTCTGCTAACAAACTGTTGCCAAATAAAGATCCTGCTGGGTTTTCTTTAATTAATGAGATGACTTGGTTGTAATTATTCCATTAATTGTTTCAATGCAAATAAGTACTATGAAGCATCTTGAAAACTGTTTCCTCTTAAATATGTTAAACCTTCCCTCCTGTCCTCTCATTTCTGCTCTTAATTTGCCTGGTAAATCCTCTTTTAATAAATGGCACAAAAATGAGGTTTACCCAAACTCCAGTGGAATTATCGCAAATTCCGAATTAAGGGAATCTAAATAGAAGTAATGAATTGCATTTGTGCTCCTTGAAAGATAAGATTCCGCTGCGCCTGCGTTTACTATGCAGACAGGCAGGGTAAAATAATGGATGAAGTTGTAAAAATGGGAACTCTCAGGAGTATAAACAATTTTAATCTCTGATAAGATACCTAATGTTAGATATATAAAGCTAGCCTTTGAAAACTACGTTCAGTGACTTTTAAATACTCTTAATTGGTGGCAGGGCGGGAGGGTTGAAATCCTTGCCATAATACAGTTCTGTTCCCTGCCTGTCAAGATATGGGCTGAGAGGTGGGGGAACAGCAAGCAAGTCTCCCCCACAAGCACATCTGCAGAGCAACTGTTCAGGCTTTGGCCCCAACAAGAGGCTATGATGCTCACAGCTTTGCAGTCAGGCTACCTTGAGTTGGGCCTGACAGCCTTTCCTCCATGGAGGCTTCATGGACCAGTCAGGAAGCCAAGCAAGGATGATAAAGGGAGACACATTTTCCGCTGAGGAAATATCCCCGAGCCCTCCTTGCTTCCCCAGGAGCATCTGTCTCTGGTCCCTGTTCCTCTTCCCTTCAGCCCAACGCCTCCCCTTCCCCCTCACGCTGAGTAAATTTACTTTCAGCACACCTTGCTCCATGACTTCTTTTGTCTGGATTCTACAAAAGGTCAACCTGACACGGCTGTATCACTTTCCATCTATTCAAGCATTCTACGCTGCTTCAGAAATGGTGAGGAGCGCACTTTGTCTGACGCGATGTTTTCTGGGGCAGACCCTCCTTCTGAAGAGACAGTTATCTTTGCTCAGAGCCCACGTGTTGATGCCCTGGGAAGTCAGTGTGTGGGTCTGTACATCCACCATTTTGGTCACAAATTGCATGCAGGATGCTCTATTAGCTAAAATTGTGCGTCGGTCCTCTCATATGTCATTATACTACTACCGTCTTCTCCAACTCCAGTGTCGTGTTGCCGGGAAGGAATAAGTCTACAACCAAATAAAAGAGCAGGAGAGCAGAGGAGGGTTTCAAATGACCGTGACAGATCAGTTCCCTCCTACACTAAGTAATTTTCCAAATCAGTCCAAGTGATGGCCATTCATCCTGCAGAAGGAGGCCATCGCCGATCAGAGGTTGTTTGGCAGGTGTGCATAATGGGTGACAAGAAGTCAGTGATGTATTAATTAAGATATGTTGATGAGGTGAGCAGACATGGTTGGCAGAAAATTGCATTCGAAATACTGTTATGGGCAAATAAGAGTAATGGTTTATGGACAACAGGAACCATCTTGGGGACAAAGACTAGATGTAGCAAAACTCATTTTCTCTCTAGAAGAGAAACTTCAGAAAAACAAACTAGGGGGTGTCTGGGAGGCTCTGTTGGTAAAGCGTCTGCCTTTGGCCCAGGTCATGATCCCAGGGTCTGTCCTGGGATTGCATCCCACGTTAGGCTCCTTGCTCAGTGGGGAGACTGCTTCTCCCTCTGCCTGCTGCTCCCCCTGCTTATTCTCTCTCTCTCTGACAAATAAATAAAATGTTTAAAAAAGAAAAATTAAGATCAGGGCATGGCTTGGTGAATACTACAACACAGAAATAGGGTATGTTAGAAACAAGGGATACCTCCAGTACTCCTTGGATTTAGCTGTCAGGATAACTCACCATTAAATCAAATTGAAAAATATCTGCCATGTGCTATGTCTTATGCTTAAGGATCCTAAAAATTGGTGTTCTAAAATACCTGGAAATTTCCCAAATTGCTTTCTCATTTTATCTTCATCTCAGTTTTTCTTAAGCCAGTAGATATAGAAGACATACTGATTCTTAGTCTATTGTTTAATCGTTCAAATGAACAACAGGCAGGAGAGCTCATTAAATTTGTTCAAGTTTATCAGTGAATAAGCCCTTCATCTTACTCAATTTAAGAATTTGCTTGATTTATAGCATGACTAGTCTTGAATGAATTTGATGGATAACTAGAAACAATTAGAGACAAGAATAAACATCCCAGAATCGTGACGGATTTCATAAAGGATGAAAGATTCACATGAAGATTCCCGTGGTTAATAAAATTGAAGCTATCAAACTAAGTGATCTTGCATATATTTGATTTTTCTTTATGATCTAAATGTTCAAAAGGTCAGAAAACTTCAAAATTTCCTCCAATTTAGAAAGTATTATTAATGGGCTATTGTTACAGGGCCATTGATTTACATATTTTGGGGATAGTTAACACTTTACATTTATCAGAGTTTCCAATGAGATGTGATACGCCTTTTCTATTTGTGGTGGGATGTATTGTTAATAGGGTTTCCTATAGATTTTCATTCTTAGAATTTTGTCTTTCCTTTTCTTGTACATGAGCCTGGTTACTGAATCCCACTATCAGTACCAGTAACACGGACTGTGGTAACGGGCAGAATGTGCATGTTAGATAACAAAATACATTATGATGTTTATAAGGGAAAATTATTATTATGTGTAAGAGAGGAAGAGACCAAGACTATTTTAAATCAAAATACCCCGTGTTCAGGGGCACCTGGGTGGCTCAGTCCATTAAGCGTCTGACTCTTGATTTCGGCTCAGGTCATGATCTCGGGGTTGTGAGATCAAGCCCTGCATTTGGCTCCATGCTGTGTGTGGAGCCTGCTTAAGATTCCCTCTCTCTCGGGCACCTGGGTGGCTCAGTGCATTGAGCCTCTGGCTTTGGCTTGGGTCATGATCTTGGGGTCCTGGGATCGAGCCCCGTGTTGGGCTCTCTGCTCAGCAGGAAGCCTGCTTCCCCCCCTCTCTCTGCCTGCCTGTCTGCCTACTTGTGATCTCTCTCTCTGTCAAATAAATAAATAAAATCTTTTTTAAAAAAATTCGCTCTCTCTTTCTCCCTCTGCCCCTCACCCAGCACTGCTCTCTCTCTCTCTCTCTCTCTCTCTCAAAAAATAAAAATAACTCATGTTCTATCAGGAGGCCTAGAAGAAAGATGGATTAGATGATCCCAGAAAGCATGAGGATTTCTCCCAGTAGCATATAGAGGTCTGCAGTGCAGCCTAATAGCTTGTGGACGTGGGAAGAAAACAAGATAGTAACTGATTTCTGCTGGACTCTGCCATCACCCCGCCCATTGCCATTTGGCCTCTGAAAGCCATGGTCCCAAAGCTTTCTGTTTCCTCCAGATTATGCCTAGTGTTTTCCCAATCTACCCACAAGTAGTATTTTTCCCACTGAACACATCAACAGTTGAAGACTTCAGAGCTCCACCCTCTGCCCCACAGCCTCTGCCTTCCTTCTTACTGAATAAATAAAACACTGGCTATTTCCAGAGCCCATTTGGCTCCTTCCTGAAGTTCCACTTCCTCCAAAACCCAAAATGTTTGAGGATTCTACCTGAAATACACTCAGCTAAAGGGAACAAACTGTCACTCACTCTCTCTTTTCCCAGTCTGTCTTGAGAACTTTTCTTATCTTTCTTGACAGAGACAGTCTGGTCAGCTTCAATGTACCAGACATAGAGTAGTTAGAATTGGTTTCAAAAAATTATAGAAGGATTTTGAGGAAGTTTGAGTACAAATGCCTTACTTGAAGTCGCCATACAGATGCATTGTTCTGTCCTTCCTAATGTATCTGTCAGTGTTCTTACCAGGAATCTGGTTACAATGGCAGCTATTTTCTCATGCATGTTTAAATTTGAGATCACTGCCAGTTTGTGATGTAATCCTGTCTTAATAAGATCAGTGATACCGTTTGTCAGGAATTTAATAAAGTCCTACAGCGCTTGGCTGGACCAAGTGGCTAAGATGGCATTTGAGTTCATAATGGCCCCCGTAGTCCCGATTTTAGTCAGAGTATCTGCCTTGTAGAGTGATACTGATATTCTATAAGCAAAACCTGCTTTAAAAACATTGGCATATAGGGGCGCCTGGGTGGCTCAGTGGGTTAAAGCCTCTGCCTTCGGCTCAGATCATGATCCCAGGATCCTGGGATTGAGCCCCGAATCCGACTCTCTGCTCAGCCTGCTTCCTCCTCTCTCTCTGCCTGCCTCTCTGCCTACTTGTGATCTCTGTCTCTGTCAAAATAGATAAATAAATAAATAAAATCTTAAAAACATTGGCATACATATGGTTACTTCTGGTCTGTTTTGTTTCTTATGATAATAAAAATATTTTTTAAAAAAATAAAGAAGACCCTTTCTTAACCAATCGCAAAAAATCCTATCATTGTAGTAAGGTAGTAAAAAGAAAGGGATATCATCAGGTGACCCCAAATGAAAACAAACATGTTCAGTGCTATAAATCATAGGCGTGAAATTAGATAATTACTGTTACTCTTCTGTAGCTTCGATTAATCAAAATAAGCACATGCTGACACCAAGATGCCTTGTGGTGAGAAACCATTCACTCTCCAATTGCAATTAGTGTAATAGTGCTGAATAGGCAGGTTAGAAAAAAAAAAATCATAAGCCAATTAACTTATTCTAATTTTTCTACTTCTAGCTATCCCTTTTGCAGAATGTTGGTCTTAAGGAATTGATAAAGCAGCATGCTAATTAGTTTTTGCTGAACCTGAAGTTTTGAAGAGAAGGAAACCTCAGCAAATATTCAGCGAGGGCCTGTCTATGTAGAGAACTTGCCACAATGAGCAAGGACTTTCTCAAGGGACCATCACTCAGCACTCACTGCTTTTCAGTTTGTGAGTTCTCTGCGTGTGTCTCATCATCCCAAACAGATTATAAACTCAAGGGCAAGAGACACATGAGCCGTCTCTATATCCTGCATGGTTATGGTATTCATTTGTAAAGGGAATTCATGAAAAGCAGAAAACCTATAAATGAAAGAAATGTTACAGAACATTTAGACATACTAAACTATGCAAATATCCTAAAAGAAGAGGCAAGGTGCAGATTTTCTGAAAATCAAGCGACCCCTTAGTATCAGAACACCTATCTTTGGTCCAAGCAAGGGTGGCTATAAGGGCAGAAATGTAACTCCCAGGTAAAAAAAGTAAAAAGTTCTGAAAGTTCTCCAAGAACACACCCAGTCCTGACCTGACTCTCAACCTCTTGGTAGCACAAAAGCCATTTGTCTCAGTGTGCTTGGACTGTTATAACAAAATATGTAGGCTGGGTGGCTTGAGCAACAAATGTTTCTGTCTCACAGTTCTGGAAGCTACAAGTCCAAGATCAAGGTGAAGACTGATTTTATCCCCCAATGAGGGCCCTGCTCCTGGCTTGCAGACCACTGCCTTCTGGGTGTGTCCCCACAATGGGCTTGTGGGGGGTCCTGTGAGCAGCTCTCTCTTCCTTTTCTTATAAGGACACTAATCCCCATCACAGAGCCCTACCTTCATGACTTAATCTAAACCTAATTACCTTCCAAGGGCTTTGACATCTGATTTTGGAGGGAAGCAGACATTCAGTCCTAACTCTTGTCACAGGTGTTAACCGCAACCTGCAAGACCAATTTCACCAACAAAAAAAGATAAGATTTGCTCCATGATCAACTTAGCTGATATGTACCAATTTCTTAAGGTCAGGGATGTCTTTTCATTGAAATTGTTTTAAGGAATTTTGTTTAAATTTTTATAAGTATTCTAATTTTTTTTAAAGATTTTATTTATTCATTTGAGAGAGAGAGCACAAGCAGGGAGACAGGCAGAGATAGAGGGAGAAGCAGACTCCCCGCTGAGCAGAGAGCCTGATGTGGGGCTCAATCCCAGGACCTTGGGACCATGACCTGAGCTGAAGGCAGATGCTTAACCCACTGAGCCACCCAGGCACCCCTTAAATTTTTATAAGTAAAAAAAGCCCATTGCCTTTGCATATTTTCCTATTATAAAACCAATAGAAAGGGATAATTTTATTTCTGGTAGCAATGTTAATTTTGAGTTGTTACTTAGGCTGGGGAGGGTGCCGGGAAAAAATTGTTACTTATATTGTTTGGGGGCAAGCTCATACAGTTCCCAAGAGAAAGAAAAGCCTGTAAGATAATGAGAAATTGACCAATCAGCAATTCAAATCAAATGAAAACTTGGCTTGATTTCATTCATTTTGGAGACTCTCTTGGTGTTTCCGTTTTGATCTGATTCAGAGCTTTTAGCTTCCATTTCCAAATCTAGCAGGTTCCTTTGTGATTTTTTTTGGTGAAACAATAGCAGAATGATTATCTCGGTTCAGTTCAAGGTACAGCAAACTGTTTTCAATTTTTTCTAGCTTGCCTGATTCAGAGGTTTAGTCCTGATCCCTGCTACATACACAGGTGGCTACATATAGACACACCCATAGATAAATCCCAAACCCAGTGAGGTTTAATTTGGTTTGGAGTGGGGAACCAAAAAAGAACTCCGTGAGGCTGCTTTCTGTTCCCAAGAGAGGGAAGAGGAGAATGTGCGAGAAGCCCTAGCGCCAACTTGGGCACCTCAGCAGAGAGCGCCCCTATGGCTCTATACCAAGGACAGAATTCCCCAACCCACAATGTGACAGGTGGAGCAGAATGCCTGACTCACCCTTTGCCCTGATGGATATGTGATTTTACGAACACAAAACATGAATACAGAATGGGTCACTTGGATGGCTCCCTCCTACCAGGTAGGCATTTTAGCACTTGACAGCAACCAGCCTACCCTTAAGTGTCTGAAGTCATGACAGGAGAGCAGACATCCTCATCATGACATCTCACCTAGCAACTAGGGTGCATTGGACCATCGCTAGGCTGAACTGGGGGGTATTTAGGGATGTCCTCTGTTCCTCACTCTTGTCCTATATTTCTCTGCTCTCCTCCCCAACAAGGGAGCACCAGCTTCCTATCCCAGGCCTATATGTTCTCAACCTGTGGCCCCAACACCTAATAGAAAACCTGCCCCTGGTCCTTCTTCGGAAATAAAGTGTAAATCAGTCTTTTGGAATGAGACGATTTCAAACTACTCCCTTCCCTAAGCCCTACTGAAAAACTCCCTGGGATAAATGAACATTGCAGGGGCACTTGGCTGGCTCAGTCGGTGGAGCATATGCCTCTTGATCTTGGGGTTGTGAGTTTGAGCCCCATGTGGGGTGCAGAGATTACTTGAAAAAAAAATCTTTTAAAAAAATGAACATTGCATATAAATATGGTTGATGAATTACTTTTCAGAGGGAGATTTGCATTTTAACAGGTATGAAAAACTTGAAAGGATAAATTATTGCTGGACAAGTTTTAGGAATCAACCAACCAAAAAGGGAAGACCTTAGGAGGCACTGAATTTTCATGGTGCTCCTGAGGTAGATTCGTCTATCAGTAGTATATTCCTAAGAGTCCCAGACAAAAAGACCAGCCTCAGATGCTGGCTTTCAAAACCATCTCAATCACTGTTTCCAAAGGTAGAAAACATCCATGTCCCTTAACACCTTGTTCTGATCTCTCCATGCCTACCCTACTCCTAGTACGATGTCCCCTTTCTCTGCACACCCCCACTCAGTATCCCCTAAGCAACTTAGTAAAATTCTGTTGTATTCTCATCACTCCCCTCCCTAGAAGCAAGCATAATCCTGAAGGTACTGACGTGTCTTCAACTCCAAATCAAATCGGTCCCATTGGAAGAAACATTCATGTTCTCTAATTCTCTTCCAATACTTAGTGTATTAAGAGAATAGTTAATGTGCCACCCTGAAAAGTGAGAAGAAATTTGAAATGAAGTTAGATTGAAGAAGGATGCATATAATGGCCACGAAGTAATGGTCAGTAAGCTTGTGTTTGAGGTCTTTTCTGTTCTAGGAAAAGGCAAATATCCAAAAAGATGCCTTGCTTTTGTGTATTTATTTCCACATTCTGATTTAAATGTGGAACAATCTCTAGATCTTAATTTCATTTCCTTAATATGTATTATGCTAGTAGAATTTTCCAAATTACAAAGAATTATAACTGCAACCCTTCTGACTGATGACTTTCCTTAAAATTTATGATTCAGTTTACGTCACAGATCCTTTCCCTCCAGGGATCATGCAAGGAGGCATGCTGCCCTACTAGCCCTATGTTACTTTAAGTACACACACACACACACTGAAATTGATTATGTTGATATTCTGAATAAAGGCAGTAGTTCCAATTTTGTATGTCTAATTAGCCACAGCTCTTCAAGAATTGGTGCAAATGTCATGGGGTTTATAATGTTGGCATTTCATCTTCACAAAAATGCCATTTGATGGCATAAAACCAGAAAAAACTAATGGTCACAGCAGACAGCTTGTAGATTAGACAAAGGTCACAGTGTTTTAATGAACAGTGCTATTAATTAATGAGAAAACAATTAGAACATGTGCTGTTAGGCATTGAGAATTTTTACCAAAAAAAAAAAAAAATCAGTATGTACCCAAAACCACTTTGAATAACTCAAAAATAAAGTAACTGCAAGAACAGAATTTAAATCTTGAATTGTACAGTAAAGTCATCTATATTAATGAAATAGCATCACAGTTCTCTGATGGGAAATATAACGATTCTTCATCAATATCTAGAAAAGAGAGTTAGTGCCAGGTTAGTGTTCTCAGTAACTATTCTAGATAGAACCCAGGACTTGTTTTACCACTGCCTGTTGGGTTTCTTAATTTCTATATGCAATTTCTTAGTCTTTAAGAAGAATAAGAAAGGTGTTCTGTGTTTTACCAAAATCCTGTGAATACAAATGTGGAAACACTATAACTTCTTCAAAACAGTTGATAAAAAAAATCATAAACATTGCCTTTTGTTCTATAGGGAGCTGTCAAATCCAAGCTTTTAGAAGCTTCAATAAAGAAGGAAAGAACCATTGTTGATAACACCAGCCTTACATTACAGCTTTCCTCCAACTAGGTCAAGTACTCCAATAATTATTCACTAATCTCTTCAGCAACTGTTTGAGTAAATAATGGACATTTTATTTCAATTAAAAACAAGCAGAGAAATTGAACTGATTTATCCTGAGGTACAGCAGCAAAGGCACCAGAACCTGTTACACGGCTGATCCAACTGAAATCAGAAGATCCAGCCCTAATCTAAATAATTTCAGCTGAGCATAGCAGATGGTTGTATTTTTAAGTCATTTGAAAATAAATAAGGAGACTCCATCCAAAGTGCCATTTAGTGAGTACCATTAAGCCAAAACACAGTATGATCTTATCTAGTATCTCAATTTGAAGAGGAACACATTTCCTCTTCTGAGTCTACCCATTGGCTAGATGATGGGTGATGGCTTTTATTTTTCATTGAAAATTTTTCTGAAATAATTGTTTATTCACATTCAGTTGTAAGAAATAATACAGAGATATCCTACATACACTTTATGCAGTTTCCCTAAATGATAAAATTTTGGAAAACTCTAATATCACTAAAAGGATAATAAGATTGATAGAATCTGTAGATCTTATTCAGATTTTCCCAGTTTTCCTTGGAGTATTTGTATGTGGTTAGGTATATATTTGTATGTGGGTATTCAGTTCTATAATTTTATCCCATGTAGAGGGTCATGTCAAGACAGCAGTCAAGGCACCAGATAGCTCCATCACCACAAGGACCTGTCAAGTTGCCTTTGAATAACTATACTCACATCCTCCTATCCACCTCTCTCCCCACTCCTGACTTCTTGCAACCAGCAATCTGCTCTGCATTCCTAAAATTTTTTCATTTCAAAAATGTAATGTACTCAGTATAATTCCCTAGAGAATCATCCAAGTTGCTCTGTGTATCAGTAGTTCATTTATCTTTACTATTGAGTAGTAGTCCCTGGTGTGGATGTACCACAGCTTGTTTGAGCATTCACACAGTGAGGACATCTGGACTGTTTCCAGGTTTGGGTCATTATGAATAAATCTACTGTGAATATTCAGGTACTGGTTTTTGTATAAATCTAAGTTTTTATTTCTTTGGCATGAATGCCCAAGGGTATAATTGTTGAGTCTTATAATAACTACATCTTTAGTTATTTAAGAAATTTAATTTATATAATATATAAAATTTAATATATAATTTAAGAAATTATCAAACTGTTTTCTTCTATAAATAATTTGTGCTGTACCAGTAATGCATGAGTAATCCAGTTTCTCTGCATTCTCCCCGACATTTTGTGTGGACATGATTTTTTATTTTTGCCATGCTGATAGGTGTGTAGTGTTATCTCGTGTGGTTTTAATTTGCATTTCCCATATGGCCAGTAATGTTGAATATATTTTCACATGAGTATTTGCCATCCCTACACATCTCTAGTGAAATACCTATTCATATCTTGTGCCCATTTTCTAATTGAATTATCTGGTTTTTTTACTGTTAAGTTTTTTTTTTTTTTTAATTTTTTTATTTTTTATAAACATATATTTTTATCCCCAGGGGTACAGGTCTGTGAATCACCAGGTTTACACACTTCACAGCACTCACCAAATCACATGCCCTCCCCAATGTCCATAATCCCAACCCCTTCTCCCAAACCCCCTCCCCCCGGCAACCCTCAATTTGTTTTGTGAGATTAAGAGTCACTTATGGTTTGTCTCCCTCCCAATCCCATCTTGTTTCATTTATTCTTCTTCTACCCACTTAAGCCTCCATGTTGCATCACCACTTCCTCATATCAGGGAGATCATATGATAGTTGTCTTTCTCTGCTTGACTTATTTCGCTAAGCATGATACGCTCTAGTTCCATCCATGTTGTTGCAAATGGCAAGATTTCATTTCTTTTGATGGCTGCATAGCATTCCATTGTGTATATATACCACATCTTCTTGATCCATTCATCTGTTGATGGACATCTAGGTTCTTTCCATAGTTTGGCTATTGTGGACATTGCTGCTATAAACATTCGGGTGCATGTGCCCCTTTGGATCACTACATTTGTATCTTTAGGGTAAATACCCAATAGTGCAATTGCTGGGTCATAGGGCAGTTCTATTTTCAACATTTTGAGGAACCTCCATGCTGTTTTCCAGAGTGGCTGCACCAGCTTGCATTCCCACCAACAGTGTAGGAGGGTTCCCCTTTCTCCGCATCCTCGCCAGCATCTGTCATTTCCTGACTTGTTGATTTTAGCCATTCTGACTGGTGTGAGGTGATATCGCATTGTGGTTTTGATTTGTATTTCCCTGATGCCGAGTGATATGGAGCACTTTTTCATGTGTCTGTTCGCCATCTGGATGTCTTCTTTGCAGAAATGTCTGTTCATGTCCTCTGCCCATTTCTTGATTGGATTATTTGTTCTTTGGGTGTTGAGTTTGCTAAGTTCTTTATAGATTCTGGACACTAGTCCTTTATCTGATATGTCGTTTGCAAATATCTTCTCCCATTCTGTCAGTTGTCTTTTGATTTTGTTAACTGTTTCCTTTGCTGTGCAAAAGCTTTTGATCTTGATGAAATCCCAGTAGTTCATTTTTTCCCTTGCTTCCCTTGCCTTTTGCGTTGTTCCTAGGAAGATGTTGCTGCGGCAGAGGTCGAAGAGGTTGCTGCCCGTGTTCTCCTCAAGGATTTTGATGGATTCCTTTCGTACATTGAGGTCCTTCATCCATTTTGAGTCTATTTTTGTGTGTGGTGTAAGGAAATGGTCCAATTTCATTTTTCTGCATGTGGCTGTCCAATTTTCCCAGCACCATTTATTGAAAAGGCTGTCTTTTTTCCATTGGACATTCTTTCCTGCTTTGTCGAAGATTAGTTGACCATAGATTTGAGGGTCTATTTCTGGGCTCTCTATTCTGTTCCATTGATCTATGTGTCTGTTTTTGTGCCAGTACCATGCTGTCTTGATGATGACAGCTTTGTAATAGAGCCTGAAGTCCGGAATTCTGATGCCACCAACGTTGGCTTTCTTTTTCAATATCCCTTTGGCTATTCGAGGTCTTTTCTGGTTCCATATAAATTTTAGCATTATTTGTTCCATTTCTTTGAAAAAGATGGATGGTACTTTGATAGGAATTGCATTAAATGTGTAGATTGCTTTAGGTAGCATAGACATTTTCACAATATTTATTCTTCCAATCCGGGAGCATGGAACATTTTTCCATTTCTTTGTGTCTTCCTCAATTTCTTTCATGAGTACTTTATAGTTTTCTGAGTATAGATTCTGTGTCTCTTTGGTTAGGTTTATTCCTAGGTATCTTATGGTTTTGGATGCAATTGTAAATGGGATTGACTCCTTAATATCTCTTTCTTCTGTCTTGCTGTTGGTGTAGAGAAATGCAACTGATTTCTGTGCATTGATTTTATATCCTGACACTTTACTGAATTCCTGTATAAGTTCTAGCAGTTTTGGAGTGGAGTCTTTTGGGTTTTCCACATATAGTATCATATCATCTGCGAAGAGTGATAATTTGACTTCTTCTTTGCCGATTTGGATGCCTTTAATTTCCTTTTGTTGTCTGATTGCTGAGGCTAGGACCTCTAGTACGATGTTGAATAGCAGTGGTGATAATGGACATCCCTGCAGTGTTCCTGACCTTAGCGGAAAAGCTTTCAGTTTTTCTCCATTGAGAATGATATTTGCGGTGGGTTTTTCATAGATGGCTTTGATGATATTGAGGTATGTGCCCTCTATCCCTACACTTTGAAGAGTTTTGATCAGGAAGGGATGTTGTACTTTGTCAAATGCTTTTTCAGCATCTATTGAGAGTATCATATGGTTCTTGTTCTTTCTTTTATTGATGTGTTGTATCACATTGACTGATTTGCGGATGTTGAACCAACCTTGCAGCCCTGGAATAAATCCCACTTGGTCGTGGTGAATAATCTTTTTAATGTACTGTTGAATCCTATTGGCTAGTATTTTGTTGAGTATTTTCGCATCTGTGTTCATCAAGGATATCGGTCTATAGCTCTCTTTTTTGGTGGGATCCTTGTCTGGTTTTGGGATCAAGGTGATGCTGGCTTCATAAAATGAGTTTGGAAGTTTTCCTTCCATTTCTATTTTTTGGAACAGTTTCAGGAGAATAGGAATTAGTTCTTCTTTAAATGTTTGGTAGAATTCCCCCGGGAAGCCGTCTGGCCCTGGGCTTTTGTTTGTTTGGAGATTTTTAATGACTGTTTCAATCTCCTTACTGGTTATGGGTCTGTTCAGGCTTTCTATTTCTTCCTGGTTCAGTTGTGGTAGTTTATATGTTTCTAGGAATGCATCCATTTCTTCCAGATTGTCAAATTTATTGCCATAGAGTTGCTCATAGTATGTTCTTATAATAGTTTGTATTTCTTTGGTGTTAGTTGTGATCTCTCCTCTTTCATTCATGATTTTATTTATTTGGGTCCTTTCTCTTTTCTTTTTGATAAGTCGGGCCAGGGGTTTATCAATTTTATTAATTCTTTCAAAGAACCAGCTCCTAGTTTCGTTGATTTGTTCTATTGTTTTTTTGGTTTCTATTTCATTGATTTCTGCTCTGATCTTTATGATTTCTCTTCTCCTGCTGGGCTTAGGGCTTCTTTCTTGTTCTTTCTCCAGCTCCTTTAGGTGTAGGGTTAGGTTGTGTACCTGAGACCTTTCTTGTTTCTTGAGAAAGGCTTGTACCGCTATATATTTTCCTCTCAGGACTGCCTTTGTTGTGTCCCACAGATTTTGAACCGTTGTATTTTCATTATCATTTGTTTCCATGATTTTTTTCAATTCTTCTTTAATTTCCCGGTTGACCCATTCATTCTTTAGAAGGATACTGTTTAGTCTCCATGTATTTGGGTTCTTTCCAAACTTCCTTTTGTGGTTGAGTTCTAGCTTTAGAGCATTGTGGTCTGAAAATATGCAGGGAATGATCCCAATCTTTTGATACCGGTTGAGTCCTGATTTAGGACCGAGGATGTGATCTATTCTGGAGAATGTTCCATGTGCACTAGAGAAGAATGTGTATTCTGTTGCTTTGGGATGAAATGCTCTGAATATATCTGTGATGTCCATCTGGTCCAGTGTGTCGTTTAAGGCCTTTATTTCCTTGCTGATCTTTTGCTTGGATGACCTGTCTATTTCAGTGAGGGGAGTGTTAAAGTCCCCTACTATTATTGTATTATTGTTGATGTGTTTCTTTGATTTTGTTATTAATTGGTTTATATAGTTGGCTGCTCCCACATTGGGGGCATAGATATTTAAAATTGTTAAATCTTCTTGTTGGACAGACCCTTTGAGTATGATATAGTGTCCTTCCTCATCTCTTATTATAGTCTTTGGCTTAAAATCTAATTGATCTGATATAAGGATTGCCACTCCTGCTTTCTTCTGATGTCCATTAGCATGGTAAATTCTTTTCCACCCCCTCACTTTAAATCTGGAGGTGTCTTCGGGCTTAAAATGTGTTTCTTGGAGGCAACATATAGATGGGTTTTGTTTTTTAATCCATTCTGATACCCTGTGTCTTTTGACAGGGGCATTTAGCCCATTCACATTCAGGGTAAGTATTGAGAGATATGAATTTAGTGCCATTGTATTGCCTGTAAGGTGACTGTTACTGTATATGGTCTCTGTTCCTTTCTGATCTACCACTTGTAGGCTCTCTCTTTGCTTAGAGGACCCCTTTCAATATTTCCTGTAGAGCTGGTTTGGTATTTGCAAATTCTTTCAGTTGTTGTTTGTCCTGGAAGCTTTTAATCTCTCCTTCTATTTTCAATGATAGCCTAGCTGGATATAGTATTCTTGGCTGCATGTTTTTCTCGTTTAGTGCTCTGAAAATATCATGCCAGCTCTTTCTGGCCTGCCAGGTCTCTGTGGATAAGTCAGCTGCCAATCTAATATTTTTACCATTGTATGTTACAGACTTCTTTTCCCGGGCTGATTTCAGGATTTTCTCTTTGTCATTGAGACTTGTAAATTTTACTATTAGGTGACGGGGTGTGGGCCTATTCTTATTGATTTTGAGGGGCGTTCTCTGAACCTCCTGAATTTTGATGCTCGTTCCCTTTGCCATATTGGGGAAATTCTCCCCAATAATTCTCTCCAGTATACCTTCTGCTCCCCTCTCTCTTTCTTCTTCTTCTGGAATCCCAATTATTCTAATGTTGTTTCGTCTTATGGTGTCACTTATCTCTCGAATTCTCCCCTCGTGGTCCAGTAGCTGTTTGTCCCTCTTTTGCTCAGCTTCTTTATTCTCTGTCATTTGGTCTTCTATATCACTAATTCTTTCTTCTGCCTCATTTATCCTAGCAGTTAGAGCCTCCATTTTTGATTGCACCTCATTAATAGCTTTTTTGATTTCAACTTGGTTAGATTTTAGTTCTTTTATTTCTCCAGAAAGGGCTTTTATATCTCTCGAGAGGGTTTCTCTAATATCTTCCATGCCTTTTTCGAGCCCGGCTAGAACCTTGAGAATTGTCATTCTGAACTCTAGATCTGACATATTACCGATGTCTGTATTGATTAGGTACCTAGCCTTCGGTACTGCCTCTTGTTCTTTTTTTTGTGTTGAATTTTTATGTCTTGTCATTTTGTCCAGATAAGAGTAAATGAAGGGGCAAGTAAAATACTAAAAGGGTGGCAACAACCCCAGGAAAATATGCTTTAACCAAATTAGAAGAGATCCAAAATCGTGAGTGGGGAGAAAGGGGATAAAAAGAGGTTCAAAAAGGAAGAAAGAAAAAAAAAAAAAACAAAAAGAAAAGAAAAAAAAAAAAGAAAAGAAAAGAAAAGAATTTTTAAAAAAAGAAAACACCTAAGAAAAATGTAAAAAAGAAAAAATATATATATATTAGATAAACTAGTAAAAAATCGTTAAAAAAGAAAAAGGTAACAGTTAAAAAAAAAAATTTTACCCGAAGGCGAGAAAAAAAAAAAAATGAAAAAGAAAAAATTAAATTAACTGCAAGACTAAAAAAAATCACAGGAAAAAAGCCATGAGTTCCGTGTTTGGCTTTCTCCTCCTCTGGAATTCTGCTGCTCTCCTTGGTATTGAAACCGCACTCCTTGGTAGGTGAACTTGGTCTCGGCTGGATTTCTTGTTGATCTTCTGGGGGAGGGGCCTGGTGTAGTGATTCTCAAGTGTCTTTGCCCCAGGCGGAATTACACCGCCCTTACCCGGGGCCGGGGTGAGTAATCCGCTTGGGTTTGCTTTCAGGAGCTTTTGTTACCTGAGCGCTTTCCGTAGAGTTCCGGAGGACGGGAATACAAATGGCGGCCTCCTGGTCTCCGGCCCGGAGGAGCCGAGAGCCCAGGGCCCCACTCCTCAGTGCGCCCTCAGAGAACAGCGCCCAGTTACTCCCGTCTGCCTGACCTCCGGCCGCGCTCCGAGCTCACCGAGCCTGGGACCGGTTCAAGGTAACACGGAGCTGCGAGCTTACTGTCTGCTCTGTCTCTGCAGCCGGCTTTCCCGTTCCAATACCCGCAAGCTCTGCGACACTCAGACACCCCCGATCCTTCTGTGACCCTGCGGGACCTGAGGCCACGCTGACCCCGCGTGGGCTTCGCCCCGGTTTAGCCTCTGGAGCGATGTCCCTCAGCGGAACAGACTTTTAAAAGTCCTGATTTTGTGCACGGTTGCTCCGCCGCTTGCCGGGAGCCGGCCCCTCCCCCCGGGGTCTATCTTCCCGTCGCTTTGGATTCACTTCTCCGCCGGTCCTACCTTTCAGAAAGTGGTTGTTTTTCTGTTTCCAGAATTGCTGTTCTTCTTCTCTTCGATCTGCCGATGGATTTTCAGGTGTTTGCAATCTTTAGATAAGCTATCTAGCTGATCTCCGGCTAGCTGAAGCAGTCTCAGCCTGCTACTTCTCTGCCATCTTGACTCCTCCCCTCTTACTGTTAAGTTTTAATAGTTTTTATATATTTTAGATACTAGATCTTTGTCAGATATGTGTTTTGCAAATATTTTCTCCCAGTCTATAGTTTGTCTTTTTCAACCTCTTTTTTGATGAAGCCCAGTTTATCAATCTTTTTCCTTTATTTCTTATGCTTTTGATGTCAACTCTAAAAACTCTTTCTTAACACAGATTCCAAAATTTTTTCCTGTGTTTTCTACTAAAAGTTTTATAGCTTCAACATTTAGGGCTAAGGCCTATTTTGAATGAACCCTTATTAAAGTGTGAGATATGCATTAAGGTTCAATTTTTTTGCATATCGATGTCCAATTGCCCCAGCATTGTTTCTTGAAAAAGCTATTTCTTCCTCTATTCAATTGCTTTTTATCTCTGTTTTAAAAAACCCATATTTTTGTATCTTTATCCAAATCTATATTTTTCTGTGTATATTTCTAAGTTCTCTGTTCTGTTTCATTTTTCTGTATGTGTCTCCACCAATATCACACAGTCTTGTTACTAAAACTACATTGTAGGCCTTAATATCAGATAAATTAATGCCTACTACTTCATTCTCCTTTTTTAGGATATTTTAAGCTATCCTAAGGCCTGTGACTTTCCATATAAATTTTAGAGTAAGTTTATTTGCGTCTACAAAAAAAAAAAAAAAAAAAAAATTTGCAGAGGGGCGCCTAGGTGGCTAAGTTGGTTAAGTGTCCAACTCTTGGTTTCAGCTCAGGTCATGATCTCAGGGTCCTGAGATAGAGCCCACATGAGTCTCTGCACTCAGCAGAGAGTTTGCTTCAGATACTCTCTCCTTGTCCCTCCCCCTCTGTGTCTACTTGCACTTGCATGCACAAATGTTCTCTTTCTCTGAAATCAAGCAAGCAAGCAAGCTTGCCTGGATTTTGATAAAAATTTTTGTTAACCTGTAGATCAGCTTATGCAGAGTTGACATCCTTATTATTTGAGCCTCCCAATTCATGAACATGGTATGTCTATTTATTTAGGTCTTTTCTGGTTTCTGTAGTCAAAATTTTCTAATTTGCAGCATGCATATCCTCTACATGTTTTGTTAAGTGCATACCTAAACATTTTATATTCTTTGGAATGGTTATAAATAATTTGTGCTTTTAATTTTGGTTTTGACCTCCTCGTTGTTAGTATACAGAAATGTGATTGATTTTTGTATGTTGATCTTTAATCTTGCAACCTTACTGAACTCACTTACTAGGTCTAAGCATTTTTTTTTTTTTTTTGAAGTTGCCTTGCAATTTTCTCTGGAGAAATCATGTCATCTGCAAATAGAGACTGTTTTATGTCTACCTTTTCAGTGTATATGCCTTTTATTTCTTCTATTTCTTTTACCTACCTTAACACAGTGACTGTATTATTTAACTATGTTGAATAAGAGAGATGAAACTAACATCTTGCCTTGTTCTTGACTTTAGAGGAAAGCATTCAATCTTCCACCATTAACTATGACATTAGCTGTAGATTTTCTCTAGATGCTCTTTATCAAATTGGGATAATAAATCTCTAATCCTAACTTGCAGAGAATTTTACCACAAATGGAAAAACTGGATATTCACATGCAGAAGAATGAAATTGGACTCTTTTCTCACACCATAAATAAAAATCAACTCAAAATTAATGAAAGATTAAATGTGAGCCCCATGGCTATAAAACTGCTAGAAGAAAATGTAGAAAAGAAGCTTCTTTTTTTTTTTTAAAGATTTTATTTATTTGGGACGCCTGGGTGGCTCAGTTGGTTGGACGACTGCCTTCGGCTCAGGTCATGATCCTGGATTCCTGGGATCGAGTCCCGCATCAGGCTCCCAGCTCCATGGGGAGTCTGCTTCTCTCTCTGACCTTCTCCTCGCTCATGCTCTCTCTCACTGTCTCTCTCTCAAATAAATAAATAAAATATTAAAAAAAAAAAAAAAAGATTTTATTTATTTATTTGACAGACAGAGATCACAAGTAGGCAGAGAGGCAGGCAGAGAGAGGGGAGGAAGCAGGCTCCCTGCTGAGCAGAGAGCCTGATGCGGGGCTTGATCCCAGGACCCTGGGATCATTACCTGAGCCAAAAACAGAGGCTTTAAACCACTGAGCCACCCAGGTGCCCTGAAAAAAAGCTTCTTGACATTGGTCTGTGCAATGACTTTTTGTATACCACCCTCAAATCATAGACAACAAAAGCAAAAATAGACAGGTAGAATTGCATCAAACTAAAAAGCTTTTGTATAGGAAAGGAAACTATCAACAGAGTAAAGAGAGAGCCTCCAGAATGGGAGGAAACATTTGCACACCAAGCATCTGATAAGGAGTTAATATCCAAATATATAAGGAACTTCCATAACTGAATGCAAACAAAAATTTTTAATTTAAAAAAATTTAAAAATTGGGTCACCTGGGTGGCTCAGTAGATTAAGCCTCTGCCTTCAGCTCAGGTCATAATCTCAGGGTCCTGGGATCAAGCGCCATTTTGGGCTCTCTGCTCAGCAGGGAGCCTGCTTCCCCTACCCTCCACCTGCCTCTTTACCTACTTGTGATCTCTCTCTCTGTCAAATAAATAAATAAAATCTTTAAGGAAAAAAATTTTTTTAAATAACCTGATCTTAAAAATGGGCAAAGGACCTGAATAGATATTTCTCAAAAGAAAACATGAAAATGGCCAACAGGTATCTAAAAAGGCATTCAACATCACTGATCATCTGGGAAATGCTGATGATTAAAACCACAATGATGGTGAGTGGTATGAAGTGTGTAAGCCTGATATTTCAGTCCTGTACCATGGAGCAAATAATATATCATATGTTATTAATAAATAAATAAATTCACAATGAGCTATTACTTAACACATATAAGAATTACCAAATAGACAAATGATAACAAGTATTGGCAAAGATGTGGAGAAAACGGAACCCTATACCTTGTTGGTTGGTGGGAATGTAAATTGGTGCAGCCACTATGGAAAATAGTATGGAGGCTCCTCCAAAAATTAAAAATATAACTACCATATGATCCAGCAATCCCACTTCTGGGCGTATATTTGGAGGAAATGAAGTCAGGATCTTGACTCCCATATTTGTTGCAGCATTAGTCACAATAGCCTCAATATGGAAACAACCTAAGTGTCCCTCAGTGCACAGATGGATAAAGAAAATATGAAGTATACATTACCATGGAATAATATTCAGCCTTTAAAAAAAAGAAACCCTACCACCTGCAATAACGTGGATGAACTTGGAGGCTATCATGCTGAGTGAAGTAAATCAGACATGGAAAGACCATACTGCACCATCTCACTTAGATGTGGAATCTAAGAAAGTCAAACTCATAAAAGCAGAGAGCAGAATGGTGATTGCCAGGGACTGAAGGGATGGGGGAAAGGGGAAGTTTTGGTCAAAAGATATGGAGTTTTAGGCCTGCAAGATGAGAAAGTTCTGGAGATTTAATATACGGCATTAGATCTCTTCCCCACCTGTCAGATTCAGGATGCTCTCCCTTCTCTGAGTCAATAATATTTTGCTCCTTATAACTGAAATAAAGTGGATATTTTAGGAACCAATAGACAGAATTTGGTCAAAGTGGTTTTCCTACTTTTGTTCCCTATCACATCCCCCACAGCCTGAGCTCCACGCCTGAAAGAAATGTCCCACAGTCATCTGCTGAGCTCTCATCTCCATTGCTGCTTACCCAAGGATTAGAAATTTTATCCCTTAGGTGAACCTGGGTGGCTCAGTCAGTTAAGTGTCCAACTCTTGGTTTCAGCTGAGGTCAGGGTCTCAGGGTCATGATCTCAGGGTGGTGAGATCAATTCGGAGGCAGGCTCTGCACTCAGCAAGGAGTCTGTTTGACATTCTCTCCCCTCTCCCTGCTTGCACATGCCTGCTCTCTCTCTCACACACAAATAAACAAATCTTTAAAAAATAATTTTAGCCCTTTGTAGAGAACTCCTAGTAATGGTCTAATAAGAAGAGACTTCTGACCCTAGTATACTTTCCCCAAGGCAGAAACTGTGACCCTGTGGTGAGATTCAATTACAGCCTCCTCTTCTTTTATTTGGAAATGAAGGATATTTCCCCCTAATGCAAAACAAAACAAAACAAAAAAACAAAACAAAACAAAACCTACCAGCCGCAAGCAATATTCCTGAACAACGGGCCCTGAGTAAAGAATTTGTAGGTGTAGTCTACCCTGCCTCAGTGTAACATAGAAGCGGTACAGTGGTGGCCTGCCTTACTCTAGAATAATGACCATGCATCTCTTGGTGTCATCCATTCCTATGAAAACAAAAAACCATTGTCTGATGTGCATTGTTGCTCAAGCTCTTGGGTATCCCTTAGAATAAGGCCTTTCACCAGTGGTGTGCTGAGTTTCCTGGCACAAGTAGGGGTTAGAGGCAGAGATGAAAAAGTGGACCTGCCATGAAAACTAGATTGGACACAGGCAAACTACATGGGCATCTTGGGTCATGTTTTCTCTGTGTGGAAAGGTGTGCTGGACTGAGTACAGGTGGTCTGGCACTTTGGCCTCAGTTTCCTCATTCATAAAGTAGGGATTAAAAAAAATACTTACCTTGTAATATCATGGTGGGGATTAAATGAGTCTACACTTTTAAAACACAAGTTTAAAGTTTTAAGTCCCTATAAGTAAGCAGCGATGACAGTGGAGATTTATTTTTCATCATGAGAAATATTTGTGGGTTACTTAGTACAAAATAACAGGATAGAATAATCTCTCTCTCCTGGGCTTTGCAAAAGTGTGACATATTATCACATGTGCAAACTGAAGAGAGAGACATTTGCCTGAAACTTGCAACAAAAATGCCATTTTTCTAAATTTGATAACAGTTTTTATCTTGGGATGCAGGGTGGGAGATTAAGATCTTTACTTTCTATGCTTTATATTATTAATGTGAAGTTTAAATGTTTTAATAAAGACCATATATCCCTTTTATAATTAATTACAATAGAAATGCGCATCATTCTGCATTATAAATGCTAAGTCGACCCTTGTTCAAAGAAAAGAAAGGGAATTGTTTTTTAAAGGAGAATAAATTTTGGTAGACTCAGTGCCTCTCCGTCTAAAGGGACAACAAGGTGACTATGACATGCTTGCTCCAGAGATGTTTTATTCTTACAAAGTCCATTTGGTTTCTCATTCTATGACCCATTACTTAACGCACCACGTTAGTTGGTCTTTGCCCAGGGTTCACTCTCAGCTATTCCTAAATAATCTCGGTCATTTCCCAAGAGCAAGTGTTATATTCTGGGTATCTCTCACCAAAAGACAACAGAAACATGAACAAGCTTCAAATCTGGAGATAAGGGTCTCATTTCAGGCAAAGAATATATGTGTCACACACACAATAATGCCTTTGAAACTTGCTGTCTTATAAGAAGATTTTGACACCATAACAGAAGAACTCAGTATCCTTCCATGTGTTTACTTCTTTTTCTCTGAGAAGGACTCTTCAGGACTTAAGGATGATATTCACTTCTTGCAGCAGAATGAAAGTCTGTTTTTTGTAAAAGTGTAAAGCTGTGTTTTCAAGGTCCCCTCCTGATTTTCAGGTATTTCACATGTTACTGGGTGGCTGATGTCAGTTCCACTGTATATGCCGCACAAGGCAGAGCTATAATTCAACCTGTACATTTAGTATTAAAGCTGATTCCTAAACTTGTACAGTGTTGGACTTGAATAGGAATGGTGTGACGTGATGGGAGGTGCAGACAATGTGAGGGTCACGTGTGCTCCAGGGCTAGTTCGCCTTGAAGAAGAGGGGCTAACTCGGGGCACTAACAGCTATACTTTAGATGAAGTGCCTGAATGTCCAGAAATGCCCAGGAGCTTCTCGCTGTGGTTTGCTCTGTAACACCTCTCTCTAACATGTCTTATTTCATATTTTAGGAGTTCGTGATGATTGTCGTCTTTGGTTTGGAGTTCATCATTCGAATCTGGTCTGCGGGTTGCTGTTGTCGTTATAGAGGATGGCAAGGAAGACTGAGATTTGCCCGAAAACCTTTCTGTGTTATAGGTGAATATCAAAGTCCTAGATAATGAATTTATGTCACTACCTCTTTTTTTCTTCTGTCTTCTCTTTTGCAATATTGAACCAATATTAAAAGATAACATTCCTGGAATATTTACTATGGGCCAGGCACTTCTGTGTTTTAAAAGTGTCAACTCATTTAATCCCCACCATATTCCTATAAGGTCAGTATTTTTTTTTATCCCCATTTTACAAATGTGGAAACTGAGGCAAGGAGTGGTGAAGTAAGTTTCTGAAAGCCATACATGTAGAAAGTGATGGAGCTGGCAGTTTGGGCCAGACGGTCTGGTTCTAGAATATCCACTTGTATCAAATTAAGTTACACAGAAATGTATGGTTCAGCAGTGTCCTGAATTAGGAAAGCATTGATTTCAATAAGTATAAAAGCCCCTTTTGGCTCGACAATATGAGCAATACTCCTTTTAAGCTGTCAGTCACCTGGAGTAGACAGCAGTGTATTAGCCCTGATAAAGCGCATCAGTCATCATGCCTTAAGAATGATTACAAGTGTGGCTCACATTACGCCTGGGTACCTGGAGGCAGCCTCCGAATGAACGCCACTTCTCTGCGGCTTTCTGGCTGTTGCAGCTTTGGGGGGATTCCATCACCTGGGGACCAGCCTGAAGTTATCCTTTTTCATGATAATGCCATACAGCGTTCTGGGCTGGAGACCTAGCATCTCCCAGTAATATATTTAAAAGTCTACCATAAAACTGAAAACCGATCTCAGTTTTCAAAATTAATTCATTATTTTTTAAAGTTAATTGCCTACCCCATGGCCCTTTATCCCTAAGTTTCAGTGTGGATTTCCTAAGAATAAGGCTGTTCTTTTACATGACCTTCCACACATTGAACATTCATGCGATACTTCTCCTGATTTGCTGATTGTATTCCTGTTTTATCAGTTGACCTAATAATGTCCTTCACAGCGTGCCTGCCTCTCCAGTGCCAGTCAGGTCGAGGATGACTTGCTGCGCTGAGCTCTCCTCTCCCTCTAGTGTCTTCCCATCTAGTACAGCTCCTCAGCCTTTCTTTGTCTCGTAGAACATTAACATTTTTGAAGAAGATAGCCTATTTTTAAAAAACAGAATATTCTTCCTTGGGGGGTGGGGTGAGAAAACCCTAGATATGAAAGCTGTTGTTGTTGTTGTATAAAAGTTACATTTGGTTTTCTTCTCTTTTTTTCTTCCCATTTCTTTGGCAGTCATTCAAACCCAAATGCTAAAAGTTCTTGGTGAGGCTGACTTCTTTCAACTACTTCCCATCTGAGGAAGTATGTTTTTATTTATGAGCTTGTCTGACTATCTTCATCAACAGCCTGTTTTCCATTTCGTTTGTGGTGTCAGGAATTGCCGATTAATCTTCTTTGTTTCCTCCTTTCCCCCTGTTCCCTGTGATAACCACAGGGTGGACTTCAGAGGGAATTGGAGAAAGTGTCTGCTCCTCTCTGGGCACTGTTGAGAAGAATCCTTCCTTCCATCCCTGCTGTGCAGGGTAGAGCACTGTCCTGGGGATGGGAGAAAGGGTGGCCCCCACACACACAGCCACTGAGTTCATTTCAGTATAAGCGCATTTTGAAAAGGTCACCATCCAGTCAACCAAACCTTATGGAGGGAGATGTGGCTGTGTGTGAAGCACTGGAGTTACAGTGGTGAATCTAGTAAAATTCTAAGTTAAACCTATCTTGAAATACTTATGCAGTCTATTTGTCTTGCTGCCTGTCTTCAGTCCTTTTCGGAAGCCATCATGCGAGGAGGAGAGAAGGTAGTAACTCCCAGACTTGCAGGTTCACCCAATCCAAAGGCATATCCATGAAGGCATTTGATTTTTCTCTCTGAAGACTGTTTTCTCTTTTTGAATTCTGTGCTCCAGAGACACCCAGAAGGACTTTTACTTCATGTGAAACTATTGCACAAGTACTTTCTCTCCTATAAGGGGCCCAAATAAAACAATTCACAGGGCAGATGGTTGGCCAAGATTCACTCAGCTTCTGCAGGATGACGTCGGTTCATGGGTGACTGCAGAAATGTTCCATCCGAGATTTTATTTATTTTTTATTTATTTTTTTAAGATTTTATTTATTTGACAGAAAGAGAGACAGCGAAAGAGGGAACACAAGCAAGGGGAATGGGAGAGGGAGAAGCAGGTTTCCCGCTGAGCGTTTAGCCTGAAGCAGGGGCTCAATCCCAGGACCCCGGGATCATGACCCCAGCGGAAGGCAGAGGCTAACGACTGAGCCGCCTAGGCGGCCGTCCATTCTAGATTTTAAAACCAATTAAAAATTGGCTTTGTTCCAATTCCAGTAGTAATGTCAACATATTTCTGGTCTCCAACCTAAAAAAGTTCTCTCCCAGATGCCTGCTGCCTTTTGATAGCTGTTTTCAGCTCTAGATACCTCCAGCACATCTTTGTCCCTTAATTGTTCTCTTCCTGTCTCAGGTCCTTGTGGTCTTGGTAGAATACATGGTTCTAAAAATGATGTTGGGATATCTGTAATCTTCATCACCTTTGAACCTGTCTCCGTCCAGCCGAATTGATGTCCTAGTGAAGCATGTTCAAATGGGGCTCTTCAGTGTGAAGTCAGTAAAGTTTAAGCCACGCAGAGGAACCAAATGTCATCTGCCTGAAGGCTATAGCAGGTGACTGTGGAAACCCATTCTAGGCCTGTTTAATAGGCCCATAAAAGTGATTGATACCAGTGGTAAAATGATAGAGTGCAATGTAAAGTGAAACCTGTAATTCCCTTGTTCAACCTAATGTATTGTGGTAAAATGGGGAAAAAAAAAAAAAGGAAATAGCGTGTCTCGCATCTCTCTGTGAAAACTGCTCCGAGTTTGCAAACGGAGCTGATCTCTCAAGGCTCCATGCATTTGTAAGATTTGATTACTCTCAACATGCCAAAAACACACCCAAGTGTTTTCAGCAATTTTGAGCATTCGGAAAAAGGATATAGAAAAGACGGTGGTGGCCTGGCTGTTCTTCAACGGTGGAAATGCTTTCTGTGGGCACATCAATGTTGTTCTTTCTAACTGGAAACAGACCGAAACTACTGCCGTAGTTAGTTAGCGAGCCTCATACAGAATTGAGCCCAACCAAGCTGATAGTTTGTGGGCACAAGCTGCTAGATGCCCCACAGGCTGAGTCCCCAAGACTAGAACTACCCTCCCGACCTGCTTACCCTCTCTAGCCCTGCATCCTAATGAGAACGAGGAACATTTTAAATCACAAAATCATTATATACTTGTGTTTGGATGGCACATTTTGAACAACTTTAACTTAAGGGGGGAAAAAAATTATTCAGTTTTTTTTTTTTTTTTAATTAGATGCTTTCTTTTATTACCATATTGATTTACCTCTGCTTAGTTTGGGGAATTTGCTTTGAAAACTGGTAAAATTTGATATTGAGTTACAGAATTCTTCCTTATACCTCTGTGTTCAATTTACATCTCTTCTTGAAGGCTCTTTTGAGGTAATATGTCTACAGCCATAGGCAATAACCACTGTGTTAGCAGTTTGGAGAGTCAAGTATATTTTGGGGCTGACTACCCAAGCTGCCCTTATCTGGACTGGCTACTTTATGGTTTCTCTACCTTCAAACACCAAACGCTCACTCAATGACCTCAGGATCGAGAATGTGTGAAATAACCTCCAAGATTGATTTCTTAGTCATTCTTTTTCTTAGCTTTCATTAATGACCTCCCTGAAAATTGCAAATAGTACCAAAGCCGGGTACTTAGATCACGATAATGAGCCTGATGTGTCAGGAAGCCAACAAATTACTTCTCACAGCGGCTTTTTTGGATTCTCTGGTGACTCTTTCTAAAGACAGATATAACAGAGCCATATTTCTCAGTCTTGCACTGTGCGTCTCAGGGAAGCAGAAAAAAATCAGCCTATTATTAATCTTGGATTTGTATTTGATGCTAAATATAAGTTGATTTCTTTTTCCCATTTTAACAGTTTTCCTTCAGTGTAATCTTTCCACAAGAAGACAAAAGAGGCAAAGCACAGCATAAATGTTTCCCCCATGAGTTGAGCATATATGCTTTTGACATGAGATAATAGTCACTCAGGAATATGTATTTTTTTTAATGAGGAAAAATATAACCAACTTCTGCTTTAGCTAAAACCAAATCAAAACCCTTATTAAAATCAACCACACACCAAGGCCACCCTAGTATATCTGTGAGTTCATCTTATTAAAAGGCAATTGCAGCCACTAATGTGTTAAGAAATTACATCAGAGACTCCCTGAACCGCCACAGGCTTCTAAACTGAAGATTTGAAACATTATGTTTCCATTTCTCTGCCTTCCCCATCTTTTGTTCTAAGAGACTTGCTCTTGAACCATGTCATTTTCCAGATCTTCCGATCTCTCCTCTCATTTAGTAGAAATTCTTGTCTCTGAGATGATTTTCTGAGGGTCATTTACTCTTCTGCTTCCACTCTTTACTTCTCAGCATTCAGACTCCTTCAGTGCAAATAGATTCCATCCATGTGATTGGTTGGACCATCTGAAAACACTTAAATCCCATCGGATTCATGAATCACAAAACACTAAAGTCATTTCAGTCCTTCTAGTTAATAGCTGATATTCATTGAGACTTGCTATATGCTAGGTGCTGCTCTAAGCGCTCTATAAATATTGCCTTGTTTAATCCTACATGGGTATTATAATACCTATTTCAGAAATGATGAAATAAGACTGAGCTTAAGAAGCTTGTTCAATGTTAGAAATATGGTAGGTAAGAAGTGCCTGGCTGTTTCAGTCAATTAAGCATCTGCCTTCAGCTGAGGTCATGATCCCAGGGACCTGGGATCAAGCTTCCTAGGATTGAGTCCTGCATCGGGCTCCCTGCTCAACGGGGAGCTTGCAGCTCCCCCTGCTTGTGGTCTCTTGCTCTTTCTCACTCTCTCAAATAAATAAATAAAATCTTAAGGGGAAAAAAAAAAAAAGACATATAGTAGGTGAAAGAACCAAGATTCATCTAACTTTGTGTTCAGCCATTCCACAGAATTTTGATGCTAACCACCTGGAACTAGCACACACCCCACAGGTGAAGGGCAGTCAGTCCCACAAGACACTCTCCCAACCCTTGACTTCAGATGCCAGGCCACACACACTTCAACCAGGCTGACTTCCCATTTGGGGGTTCCCATAACCCTCTCCCACCTCAGGTTCAATAATTCACCTGGATGACTCCCAGAATTCAGGAAAGTGCTTTGCTTACTATTATCAGTTTATTATAAAAGATACCATTCAAGAACAGCCAAATGGAAGAGATGCATAGGGTTAGGTACTTGAGGTAAAGGAATGGCTAACATGGGGCTTTCATAACCTCTCCATGCAGGCCGCCCTCCCAGCACCTTGGCATGTTCACCAATCTGGAAGATCTCTGAACCCCATGGTTTAGAGATTTTCACAGAGATTCCATTTTTTGACACAATTAACTCAATCATTGGCTATTGGTCATTAAATTCAGTCTCTGGGCCCTGTTCCCTTCCCTGATGTCTGGGGGTAGAACTGAAATTTCCAACTCTCTAATCACGCCTTGTTCTTTCTGATAACCAGAATTTCCAACTCTCTAATCATGCCTTGTTCTTTCTGATAATCATCCTGAAGTTGTCTAGGGACCCCCAGGTACAAGTCATCTCATTAGCATAAAAAGATACTTACCACTCCAGGGATTCCAGGGGTTTTAGGAGCTGTATGCCAGAAGTCCAGGACAATGACCACGTAACTTATTTCCCATTGTACCACACTACCCGACTGTAAGAAGATTGCCCTTATTGTTTACTTGTATTTTAAAACCAAGTTTAATTGAAACTTGCCCACTGCCATTAACTTACAAACAAAGAATCTGATATTTTCGTGTTCATCATTAGGAATCCAAGATCTTTGAATGAGAAGCCAAACTTTACAAAATATTAATTGCAGTATTGGCTTTATGTATTAGCCTTATTATATCAACTAAATCAGGTTATCTACTGCAGTTTTCTAACCTAAAAAGGAAATGGGGCTCTAAAATAGACTTAGTTGCCTTGTATCAGATTGCTTACTTTCTTGAGCAATGTTATTGTAAAGTTCTCTGGATATTTCCTAATTGGGGATATTACTCCCAGAAATGTCTTCCACTATTTGTTAATGTTATGAACTGTACAGAGACTTGTCTAAACAGATAATTGTTGACTTAGTACAAATTTGAACTTATAAAGTAACTTGATTAGCTGATATGTCTTGACCATATAGACAGTGAGTGCCCTTAGATGGAAATGAATAGCTAAAGATTATTTCCCACACCTTCTATAAATTTCAGTACTTCACTATGATATATTGAACTAGTATTACATACTATCAAATGGATATGTAAGAAAATCATCCACAGAACACTTATTATGTGCCAAAGATGATCTTTGGTGCAAGAGACACAAAGATGAATAAAACAAGGTACGTGCCTGTGAGAGTATGGTCTCCTGTGTCCTTAGAGCAAGGCAAAACTGGTAGGAGGGAGGCTAATTATGCTGATACAGAACAAAGGTGGTGGAGGTAGAAGTAGTCTTGGTAAGAAAGATATAGAATATCATGACTGATTATATAAGAAAGAGAAGCAAAAGATACCAGAGGTTTTGAGCTCATTCAACAAACATTTATACAGCATCCACCATGTCCAAGCATGGTCCCATATGCTGGGGAGTCTGTGTTGTACCAAGTAGGCAAGGGCCTCCTTGTAGAGCAATCTTCCAGTGGATGGAGAAAAGTAATACACAGATAAATTTTTTAATTTTTTTAAAGATTTTATTTTTTTAACAGAGAGAGAGTAGGCAGAGAGGCAGTCAGAGAGAGAGGAGGAAGCAGGCTCCCTGCTGAGCAGAGAGCCCAATGCGGGGGCTGGATCCCAGGACCCTGGGATCATGACCTGAGCCGAAGGCAGAGGCTTTAACCCACTGAGCCACCCAGGCGCTCCTACACAGAAAAACTTTTTTAAAACAAGGTTGTGTCAATTAGAGATAATCGCAATGGAAAAAATAAAACAGAGAGATGAGGGTCTTCTTTAGACTAGGCGGCCCAAGAGTCTTTCTAAGGAGTGGGCACTCAAGTTGACCTGAATATTAAAAAGAAACCATTCATGAGATTTAGGCCAGATTTTTCTAGACCAGGGGATAGTAGTTACAAATATTCTTGTGACCCAACAGCTTATATAAGGAAGAAACATAAGGTCATTGTGGCTGGAGTTCCACGAGCAGGACAGAGTAGTAGGAAATGATGGAGGGACCATCACACCCTGAGGACTATGTCCAGACATAGTCTTGCGTCAGGCATACAGTAGTTGCCTGATGCAAGACATCTTCTTGAGATGGGCCCCCACCAAGCATCCAATAGCTTCCTGAAAGATCTAACGGTGAATATTTGGGTTTTTAAAAAAAAAAAAGAAAGAAAGAAAAAATTTGGTCAGGCAATGAAAACTGTGGCTATCTAAGTCTCTGGGTTTTTAGTACCTGTTTGAACTACCTATCATTCCTTCCTAAACTATTACTTATTCAGAAGAATGTAAATCTCTTCCCTCTGACTTCTCCATGCATCGATACATATCACCCTTAGAAACATGACATTTCAAAATTAAAAGAAAATGTGTTATCTTCTGTGAGCAACTCAATTAGGAGCGTGTCATGGAAAATCTTTTTACTGCCCCACTGGTAACCATCACCAATGAGCAGTTCCCAAAGGGCTTCTTGCCAGAGGACTCGGCTGTATCCTCTTATGAGGTTGCAATGCAGATTTATGTCATTAAAGATTATTTATTTCCTTTGGGACATTGTCCCTTTTTGCCTTGAGATATTATCTGAAGATGTATGATCAATAAGAAGCATTAAACTGTCACTATGGGGTAAATTTTCAAAGTGGTGCTTAGAATTTGCCAGTATGAGTCCCCTTAACTTCAGAGGAAGTCCTGCAGTTCAAGCCACTGCACATGGCTTTGAAAATGTTCTACAGTATGTCTTCACTGTGCTGCTCTTTTTTTTTTTTTAAATAAATACCGCAGAGCAGCTCAGTGCACAGCCGATTGCAGTATTTAAGAACGTGGATAATGTACTGTGCAGTAGGAGGCTTTTAAAATTAGATTTTAAAGCTTTATTCCTATTAAGAGTCACAACAACAATATAAATGCATCTTTAATTCTTCAAAGGGTACCTTTCTATAAAGGAATTTGGAGCTCGGTTAGTTATAGAACTCATAAAGCAGCACCATGTTCCTCTGAGATGTTGTTTATCTCCCTCCATAGACAGAAAAAAACTGAGGCTCCGGGAAGTGGAGGTGCTTTGTGCTCAGCCCTTAAGTTAGCAGTGAAGCTAGGAATAGAACACCAGCCTCCCCACAGCTCACAACTCTAAAGCACTGCCTCTTGCAAGAGTCAAATTTAATTACACTATAATCCGTTTAATCTGCACGCGGAAGAATAATGAAGGCGCAGGGAAAATGAATTCATTAACAGGTTGGTGAGAGACCGTGTTATGTAGATGAGCAACTTTCTTTTCAGGATCCCCATTTTCAGCATGTTCTGATTGTTGTCTGATGCCAGGAAAGATAAACTTCATTCTCCTGGCCACAGTTAACAAAGGACTTGTTGATTTTTCTTACTTTGAAACATAAGCAAAGATTCCACTTGAAAATGTTGTGGAACCACCTTTTTTGTCAGAAATAAAACATAAGGTTTTGGGTTTTGTTTTTTTTTAAATAGTAAGAGAGAAAATCGTGCATAATTCCCCTCTACGCTCCTTCTGGGGTAAAAGCAAGAACCCCATTGAGTTAAAGGCACAACTTACAGCCTTCCTTGAAACAAAAGGAAGTGATGAGTGAGGCTTTGCTTCATTTTTTGCTTTTGATAATTTTCCACTAATTCACTGTGGCTGTGTCCACGCCAGTCCATCTGCTGTCTATTCCTGCATGCACATTAGAAAAGAGATGATAGTTTAGGAGCTGTATTTAAATAAGAAATCATCCTTTGAAGCAAAAAATACCAAGAAATTAGGAGTTGGGGTACCTGGTGTTACATAAATAGGAATAAAATTTCATGGTTTAAGTTGTAAATCATGATTATGGACTATCTCACATAACTCTTAATAATCATACTAAGTTGGAAGAGATTATGATCCCTATTTTATATGTCAAAAAACTGAAACTTGGAATAAGGGTCTTATCAAGGAGCACACAGCATATAAGCAAGAGAATCAATAAAGACAGAGGAAGGAAGAAGGGAGAGAGGGAGGGAGGAAGGGGAGATAGATGCACATCAAGTTCTGACTTCTGTGACACCACATTATCTCCCTGCACAACCGCCATGTGGCATAGGAACAACTAAATAAACCATATGGTGAGGTCTCATTCCTACCTGCAAATCTCCCCACACCCCACCACAGACATGAACTAATATGAAGTCTAAAAGAAAAGAGATGTTATATCATTAAAAAGTGCAGTTCCTTCTCTCAGTGGCCATCTTCCTAAGATCTGGCCTTTATTTCAACTTTTTATTTTGAAATAACTTTATACTTAGTTAGAAATTGCAAAAATAGCACAGAGTTCCCATGTACCCATATACCATTCACCCAGCTTCCCCCAATGATAACATCTTATGTAAGTAGAGCGCAATTATCAAAACCAGGAAGTTTATATTGATATATATTATTAACTAAGCTGCAGACCTTATTCTTATTCACAATTTTTGCATTCACTCAATTTTTCTATACACTGAAATGAAATTTTATCACATGTATAAATTAATTTAACTACCTCCACAATCAAGATACAGACTTTCCCATCCTCCTTAGAAATTTGGGGTGTTATCCCTTCAAAGTCATTCCCTCCCCCAATCCTAAACTCTGGGAACCTCTAATCTTCTCCATCACTATAACTGTCATTTTTAGAATGTTATGTAAATGGAATCATATGATCAACTATTCAGTCTTTTGAAATTGGTTTTTTGTTTTTTTTTTTTTTGCACTCAGCATAGTGCTCTTGAGATCTATCCAGATCACTGTGTGTATCAATAGTTCATTTCTCTTTCTTGTTGAAATGGTATTCCGTCATGTGGAAGTACCACAGTTTATCCATTTACCTGCTAAAGGTCATTTGGATTGCTTATAGATTTGAGCTATTATAAATAAAACTGCTATGAATGTTCATGTAGAAGTTTTTGTATGAACATAAGTTTTTATTTCTCTAGGGTAAACACCCAGGAGTAGGATTACAGGGTTATATGATAAGTGTATGTTTATCAGAATCTTCCAAACTGTTTTCCAGAGCATGACCATTCCTTTTAAAATATAGAAATGCCTAGATCATTTCATGACAGTAAATTACATCTAGGCTGACTTAAATGGCATTTCTTATTTTCATAGAAAATATATATTTCTGCTCTCTCTGTTTTTCTATGAAAATTATTTTAATAAGCAGAAGTTTCTGAAATTCATATTTAACCACTTGGTCAAGAAACAAATGAAAATTTAACCCATGAAGGAGGAGCTCTTCATGCTCTGGCAAATGAATGTAAATATGATGTTTATGTAGATGAAGTATTGAGGCAGCAATTAATATAAAAAGTCAATACTGCAAAAATTCCTGAAGCACCATTATGTAAAGCTAACTTTACTTTGTAGAGAGTCCTTATCCAAATAAACTTTACTGAGACCAATACTAGTTATGCTTGACTGCTAGAGGATATAATACAATATATATTATATATAAGATAATCACATTGCAACCTCAAAGGATGATTCCTGTGGAATAAAATGGGGATGCCTGGGTGGCTGAGTTGGTTAAGTGTCTGCCTTCAGCTCAGGTCATATCCAAGGGTCCTGGGACCAAGTCCCACAACAGCCTGCTTGCTGAGCAGGGAGCCTGCTTCTCCCTTTGCCTGCCACTCCCCTGTTTGTGCTCTGGTATACTCCCTCTTTCTCTCTGACAAATAAATAAAATCTTAAAAATAAATAAGTAAATAAATAAAAATAAGAAATCTGGCCACAGTCTTTTTCAGTCAGACTATAAGTAAAGAGGCACTGATATTCCATAGGAATGCAAAATGGTATCACTGTTATGAAAAAGTGTCAATATCTACTAAAGGTACACAGCATTTACTCTTGACCCAGGAATTCTACTTCCTAATAGTTCCATCAGTGTATAGTAAGTATTCAGTATAGCTGAAAAAACTAAGAATGCAATAAAGATATTTCTGTAGAGCTACAGAAGGACCCAAAATATATTAGGTGAAAGAAAAAAACATTGTCATATAGCATATAGAGTGTGTTACTCTTTGTGTAAAAATCTAAAAGTATATATTCATATTGCTTTTATTTCTATAAAGCAACATTGGAAGAATAGGTAGGGACAAAGTGAATGGGAACTGGTAGGGGAAATAGATTTCTCATCATTTACTTCTTTTTTGTTTTATAAGTTCTTATTTATTCCCAGTTAGTTAACATACAGTGTAATATTATTTTCGGGTGTATAATATAGTCATTTCACGCATACACAAAACACCCAGTGCTCATCACAACAAGAGCATCCTTAATCCCCATCAGCTACGCCCACCAGCCTCCCTACTCCCACCAGCCTCCCCTCTGGTAACCATCCGTTTGTTCTCTGAGGGTAAGATGCTGTTTCTTGGCTTTCTTTTTTACTTCTTTATATCATTTTGATACTTAAACAATATAAATATATTAACTATTCAAAACTAAAAAAGAACTGTTGCCTACAGTGTAAATGTTTATGATTATCCATGCATTGCAGTATTTGGGTTGATTGGTTCATATAAGATACAGTTGTGCAAAAATCTCACTCAAGGCATTTTTATCATTGCAAAGAAAGATAATGTCAGAGATAACCTACCATAGGATGTTCACATAACCTACCATAGGATGTTCACATGAATGTCCACAATCCTAAGCTGAAATAACATTTAGCATTCTCTCTATTTCAATAGCATTTCTAACTCTCTTAACAAAGCCCTATTCTAAAAGGTGACCTACCATTCGCCTTAATTTGTTCTCCATATATGTCTTTATTTTCAAACTTGGAATTTCAGTCGTATCTTCTCAAAAATTGCCCAAGAAGATTAAGTGAGATAATACATGCGAAGTGCTTCCTACAGGGCCTGGCATGTACTGCATACTCAACTGTTAGTGATAGTAAACTGAATTACAACAGTAATGGTGTCCATGTATTCTCATCAATCCCAGAATTGATAAATACAATCCGAAAAAAAATTGGTAGGACCTCTTTGGATGTTTTGTTGATTGTTCTTTTCTCAAATTATCTTCCTCAATAATAAATTTTTAGACTTTGAGAGTCTACATATCTTAAACAAGAATAAATTTTATTTTAAAAAAGGAAGGGAAGAAACCACACCAGGAACTCTTTGAGTCTGAAGCTCTTTAGGTGTGATCATCGCAAAAATGGTTGTGTTACGGTACCTAAAGGATGTTGGGGTAACAAGAGGGGGTTACAATTTGTAGCTTTGTTTTTGACTGGTTGTCAATTGTAGCTTAACCTGTTTTCCCCAGGAGGACTTTCTTCACCCCTTAACTAGGTAAACTGACTCTGCACTACATTTCTTATTTTCCTCCTGTCATAGCATCCGTCACCCGAGATTGGGGCCACTCCATTCAGTGTCTTCTATGTCAACTGTCTTTTCTCCCTGTGTGGGCCAAAGGTATTTGCCTCGACCACCTCCATCCATGCCCTATCCATACCCTTTACTGTTATATACCCAGGTCCTCGAATTTTCTTGCCACAATAAATGAGTATTGAGGGAATAAATAATTCAAAACATTGTCAGCTAGTAGACATTCGTATGCAAAACCTCAAACCCCATTGCACCCTCTACACACACAATGTGAGAACAATATGAAGAAATTAAAAAAAAAATGGGTGGCAGTTATCTAAGCAATGAATGCTAGAAAATAGCACCTTTGCCTTGGTTATCAGGAGGTTTCAGAAGAATAATTTTTGCCTGCATTTTTTTTTTTTTTGGTCTAATTGCTTCAGTTCCCTACTTTAATTTCGTCATGTGAATGTGGTGACATTTTTTTTTAAAGTGCGTATTTTGCCTGCTTGTATTCGTAGACAAGGCTCTTCTATTCCCATGCTGCCTTTTTCTCAATATTTTTACTCCTGCCTTTTGCAAAACGTTTTAAATATTTGATTTTAGCCCCTACCACAGACTCCAAATCTGTGTCTGGAATTTGGAGATCAAAGTGCTGTAGCTAATCCCCAGGACATTTGCCATCGTGTGACTTAAGAATTCATCTCTTATCAAGTTTCTGTGGTTTTCTGGAGTATTTACCGGTCATAATGTTAAAATGTGCACATCTGAAACTATTTTTGACTTACATTTTCTTGATACTTCTCCACAGTTGGTTTGTGGGAAAATATCCTGCTCCTGAATGGTATCGAACTCTGTCAAATCCTCTCCAGCCTCTTTATAAATAAAGGATTCCTAGGTTATAACATCACATGTTTTCAATAAACTCTGTTTTATTTTTAAACAGAGCGTGTCTTATTCAAAAAGCTCATCACGGTAAGGAAGGAATTGATAATGAAAAGAAAGTGAGTCCAAAGTGGGGTTTTCCCTCAGTGTTAGGATTTGTTAGGAGGCAATATGTTTTGCAATCTGAGCTGCAGCTTCCAGAGGTGGTCGCTGCGAATTCCAATTCTGTCTCTGGAAGTAACATTGTATTATCTTTTATGAGCCTCTCTGGAACACTATTTCTTTCCTTTTAAGCTTGGATAAGAACTGCAATATACTTTGTAAGGTTCATAACCAGTAACACATAAAAGCAAATGTAGAATTTTGAAGTTCTTAAAACTTCTTGTGTGGTGCCAATGAAGGCAAATTTGGCAAGTATTTTATAATTAAAGATGGAACTTGGACATGTAATTACACAAGATCTATTCGGTTAAGAACTCCTTTATAGATACAGATAGATGGACATCATAGATCTGTAGATGGCACCAATTAGGATTTTGAAAATTATATTGAGATTCAGGTGTCTATTTGTGGCAGGTAGTTACTCAAATTCACTCCTTTAAAGCACTATGTTTTCATCACAGAAGGAAAAGTCCATTTTCACACCCCAGTGTTTATCCCTAAGGATTATCCAGAAGCCTAAACTTTATCCATTTCTTATTTCTAAAAATAACAGATTGTGCATTGAAAAAGATTAAGAGAGCCAGGTGTATCAGGTAATTCTCAATTTCCCCAGATAATTTTTAGAATGAATTGCCATCCATAGGTGTCTTTTGCTTAGTGACATTTTAGCTGAAATAGCATCTCCATCTGCAAAATCCAAATAGCAGGGTCTATTCAAAGAACTTCCTGAAGATATTCTTTCAAAAACTTTTAGTAGTAGGTGATGATTAATCACACCTGCTTGTCATCTGGAAATAGGGTATCAAGTTTCTGGAGAAAAGATTACAAATCCCAATACTAGCCATAACTGGCTGCCAAGATTCAGAGTCCGTATCATTCAACTGCTTAGAGTAAGTGCAAAAAGGGAGCATTGAAAGCTAGGATTTTGTTTTTACTCAATCAATTTAAACTGCAGTGGCATTGTTTGACTGATGTGTAAACATTCAGGTTAGGAAACTGAAAGAGCTACCTTAGCATTGGATTTCATCATAGGATGTTAGGGGGTTTCCAGCAGCAGTTTCAACTTTGATCATTCACTGGTGGGGATCCAAATCTTTTTTTAGACTTGTAGCCAAATCCTGGTGTGGTGCTCTGTTGAATTGAAACTGACTGCTGGTTGGGCATTTGGTATGCATGAGAGTAGGTACTAGGAGAACATTTTAAACATCTGAGGATATCAGCGTGGGGAAACTGCTGCTTCTAAAAGCCTTTCTCGTACTTCCGGTATCAAGGAACATAAGATAAAGCCATGGTGTCATTGCCCTAAAACGTTTTGAACATCCAGAAGTACGCATGACTCTTCATCTTTTGATTTATTAAGAGCTGATGGGATCGCACCTAGGTAATTTACTCAGGTTACTATGACGTGCCTTAAATAGGCTGTGTTTGCCTCCTACTCACTACAGTGGTTCTCAGAGGACAAATGCTTCTTTCCTGTTTTATAAATAACAGAAACACAGCTTCCTTACCTCCTCCAATCTGTACCTCATATATGAAATTAAATATTTGTAGTCACACTCTGAAGCAAAGTCTCAGTATATTACTAATATTGGAGATTAGTCCTATAGCATGAAACACATGCGTGTGTGTACATGTGCTCATGCACGCGTGCACGCACGAGCACACACACACACACACCTACTGCCTGACTCTGCAGCCTTGACCTCTCTCTCTGAACTCTAGCCTCATCTGCTGTCTACCAGATGTCTAGAAGGCATCTCAAAATTAACAAGGCCGAAACTGAACTGCCCATTTTACCCCTCAAATGGGCATCATTTCTGTTTTCCTACCCCAACCACAGGATTTCCCCATCTCAATAAATAGCACTTCATTAACTCAGTCACTCTGGCCGAAAACCCAAAAGTCACCCTCAGCCTCCCTTCTTTGTGTCACACCCCACCACCAACCCTTCAGCAAGTCTTGATATCCCTGTCTTCACAGCATGTCCCAAATTCAACTCCTTCTCAGCTCCTCCTCACTGAACCTTGCTTTTCTAAAACTGCCCTCCCTTTTGTCCAGACCATCATGTGGCTTATTAACTGGACTCTTACTTCCACTCTTGCCGTCCAGGCCCGTCTTGTTCTGTTTCCCAAAGGCAGCCAGAACAATCTTGTAGAATACAAATGGGATCCTGCATTCTTCTGCCCCGAACCCATTCCCAACTCTAAGGATGTGTAAAGCTCTTGCCAAGGCCACCATGATCTGGCCAGGGCCCTCTCCCTTCCTCACTCCACTCAGACTAAGTTGACCTTTCTCTCTCCCCCTGAATCCAGGAACCGTGCTTCTGCCTCATGGTCTTTATATTTTTCTCCCTGGAGTGCTTCCTCCTGGATAAGGTCACGATCAGCGCTTCACTTCTTTAGATCAGGGCTTGAACGTCATCTCCTCAGAGCAGTCTTCCCTAGCCATCCCATCTGAAAGAGCCCTCCCTCTCCTCTATGTCTCCATCCCCTGCTCTGCTTTTTTTGTTTCTCGAGACACTTTGTTACTATCTGGCTTTGTATTCTGTACTTATTTACTTGCCTAATGGCCGTCTACCCCAATAGAACATAAGCTCCTTGAAGGCAGAAAAACCTTCTGTTTCATTCACTGCTCTATCTCCAGAGCACAGCTTATAGCCGTCATGCAATAAAAATTATTTGTTGAATCAACTAGTACATGGATGAAATAACTGTTTAACTATGAGAAAAATTACTATGAGAAAAATAATTTACCAAACAGTCCCACTCCTGCATCACCAGCCACCGTTTAATGTCCCAACAAAGAATGTACCACTTAGAATTATAGAAACTTGGAGTTACAAAGTTCCCTGGCCACTTCTCACTTCAATGCATCTCCCTTTGAAGATATGGAAACCAGCCTCAAGAGAGAAGGGGTGACAAAACTAATTAATGGCAGAACTGATGGTTGAACTAGGTATAGATCACTTTTCGTGATGCTTTCACACTTTGTTCCGCACATCTCTGTTCCATTTGAGAGATTAGAATGTTGTGTACATAGGCAAATAAATAGAACCACATATTTTAATTCTTCCTTGTCTTGCTGCTCTATTGGCAATATTAGCATCTGGCATATGATATCTATAAGGCACTAAGAAATTACAAATTCATGCAGAAATGGTCCCACATGGATAGGACAGGTTGACCGTTCTGTTATATTCTGCTATCTGGTTGGGACAAGCTAAAACATACAAAATCATTCATTATACGATTTGTGTTAAATTTATCTGAATGCCAACTGTTTGCAAGTCATTATATTCCCCATTCTTTTTTTTTTTTTTTTTTAGATTTTATTTATTTATTTATTTATTTATTTGGAAGAGAGAGAGAGAGAGCAAGAGAGGGAACACAAGCAGGGGGAGAGGGAGAGGGAGAAGCAGGCTTCACATAGAGCAGGGAGCCAGATGTGGGGCTCGATCCCAGAACCCTGGGATCACAATCTGAGCAGAAGGCAGACGCTTAACAATTGAGCCACACAGGTGCCCCAATATTCCCTGTTCTTAATAACACTACTTCTTTGAATTTCATATGTAGGCCTTGGTTGGGTGCCTACATCTCTCTTTACTGGTGTCTTACTAGAGAAAAGTTATCAAAACAAAAGCATGGAACAAAATGTAAGCAGTTTGTAATAAGACATACATGCATTTGATACTTGGCTCCATTTACAAGCTAAATGATCTTGGATAAGATTCTTGAACTCTCTTAGGAACAATTTATGATCTGTGAAAGTATGTATGTGTATATAAAATACTTTTCTTTCACTTTTTTTAAAGATTTTATTTACTTATTTGACAGACAGAGACCACAAGTAGGCAGAGAGATAGGCAGAGAGAGAGAGGAAGGGAAGCAGGCTTCCCACTGAGCAGAGAGCCCAAGGTGGGGATCCATCCCCAGACCCTGGGATCATGAACTGAGTTGAAGGCAGAGGCTTTACTGAGCCACATGGGCGCCCCTAAAATAATTTTCTTTTAAAGTAAGGATCTAACATTGTGTCAGACACATAAAGGCAGATTCAGAGACTTATGTATATTATCTCATTTAATCTTCACAACAGCCATGTGAGGAAAATGGTTCTGGTCCTTGTTTACAGGTGAAGACTCCAAGCTTCAGCAAGACTAATAGACTTGAGGTTACACAGCTAGGAAAGGACAGAAACAGGAATACCTGGGCTCTCTCACACAAAGTTCACACTTACAACCTCTGTGCCTCCTTGGAGAGCCATTATAGAGAAGGGCTGGAATAGATTCTGTGTACTGCGCACCACACATAGCCCCATGTCAGTAAATGCTGCCCTTTTCCCTTCTCTTTCCTGCCACTGATAAGTTACCTGGTCAATGTGCTGACCTTCCTGTGCCATAGCTTCTTCTTTTAAACAAATAGTTCTCCTTTTCTCATTACAAAAACAATGCATGCTTATTCTAGAGTATTGGGGAAAAAGAGATATGTATGAAGAAACTAAATTTTACACATAATCCTACCACCCAAAGATAATCCTTGCTAGCATGCAGGCATGGGTACTTACAGTATTTATTTTGATATATACTGTAAGAGCACAAAATCCTTTGAAGGCAAAATTGGGATCATCTATGTATCCTACTATGTAATCACTTATTTACAAAATGATATATTGGAGAAGACATTTTCTCATCTAATAAATATTCTTCTAACACATGATGTTTTGTGATTACATAGTTATCCATGATACTACTACTAATAATAATAATAAATTAGATAAAATGTATTATGTGTTGGGGCGCCTGGGTGGCTCAGTGGGTTGAGCCCTCTGCCTTCAGCTCAGGTCATGATCTCAGGGTCCTGGGATCGAGCCCTGCATCAGGCTCTCTGCAGAGAGCCTCCTTCCTCTCTCTGTCTCTGTCTGCCTCTCTGCCTATTTGTGATCTCTGTCTGTCAAATAAACAAATAAAAAATATTTTTAAAAAATTTATTATGTGTTAGCACTGTACTGAGATCTTTCGAATGCACCGACTTATTTTGCTCTCACAACAACTCTGTGAAATAGGTAATTTTATGATTCTCATTTTGCAGATAAAAAAAACGGAGGCAGAGGGTTGAGTAATTTCACCTGGGTAACCCAGCTGATCAGAAGCAGAGCCAGGACTGGGGCTCAGCCACATGAGTGCATAGGGATTGCTCTGAATAGACAGACCATATCATTTTTGATAAATCCACTTTTATTAGAAATTTGGATTATATCTAATTTTTACATAGTTAATAGTAGTATAATAAGCATTCTTATGCAAACCTGTATTGGTAACCACAATTTTTTCATTAGATAACATTCCTAGAAGCAAAATTACTGAAAAATAACAGGTTATGAGTAGTTAATACTTAGGGCAAATAATGCCAAAATTCTCCCCCCAAAGAGTTATGCCATTTTATTCTAAGACAAAATGTCTATGAAAATGTTTTTCCTCTTTCTCATTGCCGGTATTGACTATTCATTTTATAAACTTTGTCAGTTTAATAGATTAAACTGGGGCCTTGCTACCATTTTAAATTTCAAAGCAAGAACTCAGAGAGAACTTCTTCCCATATGTGTATCGGCCATTTTTACTTCTTCTTAAGGTAAATTTGTATTTGTACCTTCTGTCCAATTTTCTACCAAGATATTTTCTTATTCAGTTATTTTTATATTTTAAAGAATATCTTTTTCAGGTTTGTTTCTTTTTTGGATTTCAATCTATGTGGGGCTTTTTTTAACATATGGAATTTTTAACTTTCATATATTCATACCTTAGCTTCTCCACTGCAAAATATGGGCTATTTAGCTATATTATTCCTAAGGCTCTTGGAATAATAAAATATTCATCGATTTCCTTGCTTACTATAAGCACATAACCCATCAAATAATCATCCTTCAAATAAGTGCTGAACACTTATGCTATGGTAGGTCCCGAGCTAGGTGCTGAGCTTACAAGGACAAATAAGTGTTTTCGCGTGCTTTCAGTTTCTTAGAGTTCCTGGAAAAGACTAGCATGTAAACAGGCCACTGCTATGAAGGGTAGGAAGGGCTCAGGGTAGTATGTGTCAGAGCTCTGAGCACTAATAGTGTGAAAGCAGCTTTCGGGGTGTGTCGGGGGTTGCTCTCCAGGCAGAGCGGGAGCATTTTCTTTTTTTTTAAGATTTTACTTATTTATTTGACAGACAGAGATCACAAGCAGGCAGAGAGGCAGGCAGAGAGAGAGGAGGAAGCAGGCTCCCCGCTGAGCAGAGATCCTGATACGGGGCTCCATCCCAGGACCTTGAGATCATGACCTGAGCCAAAGGCAGAGGCTTTAACCCACTGAGCCGCCCAGGTGCCCCAGTCACTTTAACACTTTAATCTTGCATTAGAATATGAAATAGTTTAGGGGCGCCTGGGTGGCCCAGTCAGTTGGGTCTCCATCTCCTGATTTTGGCTTGGGTCTTCATCTCAAGGTCATGGGATCGAGCCCCACGTGAGGCTGTACACTTAGTGGGGAGTCTGCTTGAGTTTCTCTCTCTTCCTCTCCCTCTGCCTCTCCGACTTGTGCTCTCTTTCTAAAATAAATAAATAAATCTTTTTAAAAAAGAAAAAAAAAAAGACTTCAAAATAGTTTTGAGGAAGGAAAGACAGAGTTTACTCCTGGCCTAGTTCAGTCCTAAAGACTAGGACTCTGACCTGGTCCAGGTCGGAGACGGCAAGGATGGCCAGGAGAGAGGCAGCATAGGCCTGAACTAGGGGGGAGACAAGATAAATGGGAAAAGGAAGGTCGAGGTGAGACATATTCTGGAGGCAGAATCTACAGAGCTGAACACCTCAGTGGATATGACATGAGTGAGGCAATAAAGAAGATATGAATCTGTAAGCTTACTACGCCATCTGTATCAGAACTCGGAGTTCTTTTCAACTGATAAATTTATTCTAAAACTTACCTGGAAAAATAAGTAGGTTTAGAATAATTGATAAGTTTTCTTAAAAAAGGAATAACATTGAAGGGATTTTACACTAATGTCTAGTGTCACACTGATATAGGAATAGACAATAAAAGAGGGTAGAACCCAGAAACAGACCTCTCCATGAGCATATGGGGATATTCAGAAAAGGATAGGTTTTTATTTAGGTAATATTGGAAAAGTTGACTATTGTATTCAATAAAAAGTAAGATGAGTTCTTTACCTGACCACAGAGACAGACAATTTCCATAGACATTAAAGATTATATAAGTTAGAGTAATGCTGGTTGTTACAGAGACCCTCATATTTCATTAACTTCTCAACATAAAAAAGTTTACTTCTTACTTGTTCAGTGAAGTTCAACTTACTTGTTCATTGAACTAGTTCCTTACTAGTTCAATGAAGGCACTTCTTGTTGGGGGTGGGATGTGTGGTAAAGGCTCTACTCAGGGCACACATTCAGGAACCCAGGGTGACAAAGGCCCTGCCGTCTTTAGCATGTGGCTGCTAAGGACATGCGTCATAGCAACACCCAGGGGGCAGAAAGGAAAAGAGAGAGGGCATAAGGCTCTGTGTGTCCCCTCAGCCTGAAAGTAGCACATGTTATTTCCACTCACCTTCCGTTAGCTAGACTTAGTCCCATCACCCCACCCAGGGGCAAGCAGACCTGGAGAACGGTGTCCCTGGATGGGATGCCTCTTCCCAGGGATAGTTCTACACCTCCGAAAAGAAGCACGCATCTGTGGCAGACAGCTAGGTAACTTTGTCATGAAGACTATTCTGAATAGTAAAACTGAGTATGTTAACTACAGGAGCATCTAAATACACCAAAATAAAATGTAAGAAAATACTTTTACACTCTTGGGCAATGTCTTTCTAGATGACTTGACTTCTTCGACTTCTAAATAACATGAAATACAGAATGAGTAAAGAAAAATAAGTGATGTTTTTGCCTATCATGTTGGCAAAGATTACAAATTTAGAATAGTCCATGTAATACCTGAGGAATGCTTAGAACAGTATCTGTCACACAGTAAACCATTACTGTGTTAGTTGTTACTATTGTTGTTGTTATTCTTATTAGCATTACTTTGTATTAACAAGAGACAGAGAAACAATTCCTTTCTTTTTTTTTTAAGTTTTTTTTTATTTACTTGATAGAGAGACAGAGCGAGAGAGGGAACACAAGCAGGGGGAGTGGGAGAGAGAGAAGCAGGTCCTGCTGTGCAAGGAGTCCAATGCGGGGCTCAATCCCAGGATCCTAGGACCATGACCTGAGCTGAAGGCAGACGCTTAATGCCTGAGCCACCCGAGCTCCCCTGAAAAATAATTGCTTTCCTACATTGTTTATAACAATTGATACCATCCTTTGGAGGGCACTTGGATATCAAAATTCAAAACATGCCAACATTCAACCCAGCAATCTAATTCTCTAGGAATTTATCCTTAACCTACAAAAATATGTGTACTTAACTGTTCATTTCAGCATCGTTTTACAAGCAAAAATTCAAGCAATCTGAAATTCATTAATAGTTGGCTAATTAAATAAATTTCCTTCCTGCCTTATACTACGTATGTCTAGTGTTTTGATATTTTATAGCAGCTACTATTTTATAATTTTAAAACATATATCTTATTTAAATCATCCAAAGTTTAACTTATAAGTGAGGCCACTAAAATTTAGAACAAAAAAAGGTGGTGGAAGAATATTTTATTTGTTGCATTTCTGTTTTTCCCAGAGATAACAAGATGAAATGAGTTTAAAGTGCAAGAGGGAAAATTATGTTAGCTGCCAGGGGAAACTTTCTGAGACTCTAACATAATTTACAAAAACTTAAAAGCCGGAAGTCTCCAGACAGTTTCCAGGAATCAAGATGTACCCCCTTTGTGGTTTATCTTCATAGAATCCATCTATCCTTACAATCACTAGTTTAAAAGTGTTCAACCATGATTTGCTTAATCCATATGATTTAGTTCTTCCCATTATGATTTTAAACTAAGCCAGGTATGGTAAAATACAATTTCTAATAGATGTATTATGCCATGTAATTGTAGCAACAAAATATATCCCATCAAGTTCAGGTGTTGAGTTCATCTTGCTTTTTTCTTTTAAGTCTTCTTTCAATTCCAGTTAATTCGTACAGTGTTATATTGGTTTCAAGTGTATAATATAGTGATTCAACAATTCCATACATCACACAGTGCTCGTCACAAGTGCACTTCTTTTTTTTTTAAGATATCTTTATTTTCTTCGTATTTTTTTTAAAGATTTTTTTTTATTTATTTGACAGACCACAAGTAGGCAGAGAGGCAGGCAGAGAGAGAGAGGAGGAAGCAGGCTCCCCACTGAGCAGAGAGTCTGATGCGGGGCTCTATCCCAGGACCCTGGGATCATGACCTGAGCCGAAGGTAGAGGCTTTAACCCACTGAGCCACCCAGGTGCCCCACAAGTGCACTTCTTAATCTCATCTATTTCCTCCTTGCCCCCACCCACCTCACTCTGGTAACCATCAATTTGTTCTCTATAGTTAAGAATCTGTGTTCTGGTTTATCTGTCTCTCTCTCTCTGTCTCTGTCTCTCTCGTTTGCCCTTTGCTCATTTGTTTTGCTTCTTAAATTTCACATAGGAGTGAAACCAAATGGTATTTGTCTTTCTCTGACTGATTTCACTTAGCATTATACTCTCTGGCTTCATCTAGCTGATGGAGCTAGATCACGTGGTTGATCTTGCTTTAACCCAATCTTTGGGTCCATGTTAGGGTAGCCTTAGATATGAATCCACCTTATAATGAGGGATTTTCAGTATTTCAGTGACTAATCCCTTTTACACAAAGTGCAAGGTGATCAATTTATATTGATTTTGCTGACTAAATAATACTGTGGAGTCTAACAATATACCCTTCTACGGTCCCTGTGTGTCTTAAATTATCATTATACAATATTTACTTCATTAAAATCTTTGCAGTCTCCTCAAATCTCACGAATTCATCCATAAATCATTCTAAGTGATTCACTAAGTATGTGAACCTTCTTCCTAGAACCATATTCCTTTATTTCACATTTCTAAGGGGCTGCTAGTAACCAATAACTATCTTCACTACTTCCCAACTTGTTCACATTTGTTTCCTTTGGGAGAAGTAGATTTTAAGAGCTCAGGATTATGTGCCTTTTTTCCATGCAATTTAGAGCTCCCCCTTGTTTATTAACAGTTCTATTTCTTCCTCTAGCCCCATTTTCTCTCGATGTATCCATAAAAGTACCATCTGTTTTTAGTATCATTTTCTTTCTGCATTCTGCTGTCTCCTGAATGCTTCATGCGGTAACAATTTATTCCTGCTTTACTATCCATTTGCTCTCACAGCCCACCCTCTTCTCCCTATCCCACTCCACCCACTGTCACCCTGGATTTTCCTCATCCAAGGAATGGTATACCATTATTTTTAAGGGCACAACTTAGGAGCCAAGAAATGACCAGCTCAGCCACTTGGGATATTGGGCCTTGACTAGTTGATCACTGCACGTCTTAGCTCTTTGTTTGCAAGAAGCAGATGGTCCTAATATTTTCTAGCTCATAGGAGTAAAGTCATGTACATTGGGGTTTCCCAGGGTGGCACTATAGACATTTGGACTAGGTAATTCTTTTCTCTGGAAACTATTCTGGGCATTGTAGGATGTTTTGCAGCAACCTTTACCACTAGATGCCAGTAGTAACCCCCTTTCCAATTAAGACAACAAAATATGTCTCCAGACATGGCTAGATGTCCCCTGGGAGGCAAAATCATCCCCCACTGACAACACTGATATATTAAGGTATTTAGCACCATGCCTGGTACATGGTAGAGATTTAATATGTATTTGTGACAGGTTGATGATCTAGTGGATTAATGCATATTCATTTCTAATGCAAACATCTAATATAATATTTGACATTTAATTAACTGCTTAATGCATGAATGGATAAACAAACAAATATGAAGCCAATAATCTTTGAGGGTTGTCTATAGTTTCTACCTTATACTAAAATGTGGTACATGCACTTAAGACAAGGCTCCTCTCTTTAAAAAAAATTTTAGATGATTAATTGCACAGCTTAAGTTACTCTGCCCAGTTTTTCTCCAGCCTTATTGAGATACAGTTGACATATAACAATTTAAGGTGTACAATTTATTGATTTGATACACTTGTATATTGCAACTGATCGTTAGCTAACACCTCCATCACATCACACAATTACCGTTTCTTTTTTGTGGTGAAAACATTTAAGATATAGTCTCTTGGCAACTTTCCAGTATATAATACAGTATCATTAATTATAATCACCATCCTGTACATTAGATCCCCAGAACTTATTCATCCTATTACTGGAAGCTTATAATCTTTGACCAGCATCCCCAATTTCTCCACCTCACAGCTCCTGCTAATCATAGTTTAGTCTCTGTTTCTAGGAGTCAACTTTTTTATATTTCACAAAGAAGTGATGTAGTCTCTGTTTTTATGAGTTCAACTTTTTTAAAGATTTTTTTTTTTTAATTTGACAGACAGAGATCATAAGTAGGCAGAAAGAGAGGAGGAAGCAGGCTCCCTGCTGAGCAGATAGCCCTATGTTGGCGCTTGATCCCAGGACCCTGGGATTATGACCTGAGCCAAAGGCAGAGGCTTTAATCCACTGAGCCACCCAGACACCCCTGAGTTCAACTTTTTTAGATACCACACATAAGTGTTTCTCCGTCTGGCTCATTTCAGTTAACATGATACCCTCAAGGTTCATCCATGTTGTTGAAAACATTACAATTCTCTTCTTTCTCATGGCTGAAAAATATTCCATTATTTTTAATATTTTGAGGACCCTCCATACTGTTTTCCATAATCAACATACCAATGTACATTCCCACAACAGGGCCCAAGCATTCCCTTTCCTTTACCTCCTCACCAGCATCTGTTATCTCTTGCTTTTTTATAATAGTTATTCTCACAGGGGTGAAGTAGTATCTCACTATGGTTTTGATTTGCATTATCTCATGATTAGTGATGTTGAGCTCCTTTTCATGTATCTGTTGACCATTTGTGGGTCTTGTTCGGAATAAGATCTATTCATTTCCTCTGCCCATTTTTTAAATTGGGTTATTTGTTATTTTACTATTGAGTTGTATGAGTCACTTATATATTTTGAATATTAGCTCCTTATCAGATTAGCAATTTGCAAATATTTTCTCCTATGGTACATTGCCTTTCCATTTTGTTGCTGCTTTCCTTTTCTATACAGAAGCTTTTTGATTTGAGGTGGTCCCACTTGTTCATTTTTGCTTTTGTTGACTTTGTTTTTGGTTTCAAATCCAAAAAACCACTGTCACGATCAATGTCAAGGAACTTACTCGCTCTGTTTCCTTCTAGGACTTTCATGGAGTCAGGTATTACACTTACATCTTTAGTTGATTTTTATGTATGGTATAAGACAGTGGTCCAGTTTCATTCTTTTGTATGTAGCTACCCAGTTTTCCCAACACATTTATTGATGAGATTATCTTTTCCCCATTGTATATTTCTGGCTCATTTGTCATTAATTGATCATGTATGCATGGGTTTATTTCTAGGCTTTCTATTCTGTTCCATTGATCTATGTGTCTATTTTATGATAATACCATGCAGGTTTGATTATTATAGCTTTGTAATATAGTTTGAAATCAAGGAGCCTGATGCCTCCAGCTTGTTCTTTTTTTCTCAAGATTGCTTTGGCTATTTGGTGTTTTTTGTGGTTCTATATGAATTTTGGAATGGTTTGTTCTATTTCTGTGGAGAATGCCATTGGAATTTTGATAGAGTTTGCACTGAACCTGTACATTGCTTTGAGTAGTGTGGACATTTTAACAATATTCTTCCAATCCATAAGCTTATTTTTCTCTCCTTCATCAGTGTCTTATAGTTGTCACCAAACAGATTTTTCACCCCCTTGGTTAAATTTATTCCTAAGCATTTTATTCTTTTTGATGCTATAGTAAAGAGGATTTTTTTTATTTGTCTTTTTCAGAGATCATTGTTAGTGTATAGAAACACAACTTATTTTTGTATATTGATTTTGTGTGCCACAACTTTACTTAGTTCATTTATTAGTTCCAATAATGTTTTGATGGAATCTTTAGAGTTTTCTGTATATAATATGTCATTTGCAAATAGTGATGGTTTTACTTCTTCCTTTCCAATTTGGATGCCTTTTATTTCTTTTTCTTGCTTAATTGCTCTGGCTAGGACTTTAGATACTATGCTGAATAAAAGTGTCAAGAGTGAGCATCCTTATCTTACTCCTTATTTTAGAAAGAAAGCTTTTATTTTTTATCATTGACTGATGTTAGCTATGGGGTTGTCATATGTGGTAAAATAGGTGATGGGGATGAAGGAGGGCACTTGTGATGACCACAGGGTGATACATGGAAGTGTTGAATCAGTATATTGTACACCTGAAACTAATATTACACTGTATTTTAACTGGAATTTAAATAAAAGCTTCTTTTAAGTATGCAAATATAATCCTTTGAGAGAAAGACTAAGATGGGCATTTCTGCCCTTTCCTTTTGCACTGAGCCCTCGAGTGGTAGCCACAGTGGTGCTCACACCCATTAAGAACTGCTTCTTTGTTTGCTGTATAGTCTGGTGGATCTTGTAGATGCCATCCCCATTGGCTTTCAGAACAAGCTGTTTGGAAAGCTTGTCCCTCAAGTGGGAGTCTTAAAGTTAGGAGGCTAGATATGGGGTCCAAACCCTTAGCCTCTCAGGGAGAAGCTGGGATGTGGGAGTTACCTCCCATTTGTAGGACACTATGCTACAGGTGAGGTTTAAGGCAAGATTATGTCTCAGCCTTTCCTACCCATTTCAATGTGGGTACTTTCTTATATGCCAGATGCTTAGGAGTCCCTCATATGGTTTCTAGATTTCCTTCACAGGGAATTACTCCACGTGCAAGAGTTTATTTGGTGCATCGTTGGGAGGAAGGAAGCGCAGGAGTCTTTGAAGACTGCCCCTAGCTAATTTTATAAGAAGGAAATCTTAGTGATATTTATGTACTTTAATGGATGATAGCTATGAATTATTATGTTTCAGTAGAATTCAAGATGGAATATTGAAGTGATCCTTTGATTAAAAGTATTTCAGATTTTTTTTTTAAGATTTTATTTATTTATTTGACAGGAAGATAGAGAGCACAGGTAGGCAGAGCAGCAGGCAGAGGGAGAAGGAGAAGCAGGCTCTCCCCTGAGCAGGGAGCCTGATGCAGGCAGGGCTTGCTTGAACCCAGGACCCTGGGATCATGACCTGAGCCGAAGGCAGCCGCTCAACTGACTGAGCCACCCAGGCATCCCAAGAGTATTTCAGATTCTTATTCTAATTCTAGTTATTAAGACACTGGTATGGTCAGAGAACAAAGCGCACACTACCTTGAGTGTTTAATCCAAATCCATTCTATAAATATTTATTGAGTGCTTACCATGTTTCAGGCACTCTTTGAGGTACTTGGGATACAACTATCCAACCTTATAGAGCCTCTATTCTATAACGGACTACAAAAATAATAAATACATATATAAAAACAAAAGAGTAGTCATAACCTCTAAAATATTAGCCTGGGAAATATTCTAGCTGGTACTGACAGCGAAATTCAGTGGAGGACTGAAATCTAACCAGAAACATTTTTGTGACTGCATTCATCATTTGCCATTTGGTCGCTCATCTGTGATTTCATTTTATCAAACTCCCAACTTTCTCGTCTGATCTGAATTACAATGAGGGTGTTAAATCACATCTGTAGTTACCTTTGCATATTTTGTGACTTCAGACATTTAGATTATGATTCACAGTGTGCGTAATTTTTTAAATTGTCTCAAACAGGCAGTGTTGCTTTTACTTTGTCTCGGTTTTCTCTAATGAACGATCTTCATAGCTTCGTACATTTTGTACTGCAGTCTAACAGCACGGTGGCTGATTCTTTCACATTAATACAGTATGTGCTTTTTGCGCCTCCCTTTTCTCATCTGTAAAATGGGATCTGTAGAAGATCTAAGTAACACAGTTGTTATAAGGATGAAATAATTAACATTCATAAAAAAGACAGAACTAAAGAAAGTCCCAGGCACGCCAATAAGTTTTAAGTGCTGTATTTTCTGCATCCCTATCAGTCATTTGCTTACTTCTCCTATCTCAAATATTTTAACATAGTTAATGGAGTATTGTTCCTTTTTCTTTCCTTTGTACACTTGTAATGAAGCAGGATTACAGTGAGAAATAAAAGCAAATACATATCTAGCAAGACCATATAAGAAATGTCTCTTTGTCTGTAAACTACTTGAGTCGGGAGTAAATCCCTCCAAATGATGCAAACCAAGAGACATTTCACACTTAACTCTTCTCTAAAGTTTTTTTTTTTTTTTCTGATTTCAAAAGACATTTTCATTGTTATAAAATGCCATAGTACAGAAATTAGTAACTTAGTAAAAGTCCCTTTACCCACATACTCACCCCACTCTCTCTACCTCTAGAGAGAATTATAGTAATAATCTGTATATATTCTCACATTATTTTCCTGGTCATTATTTTTTTATTAAAATAAGATCAAAAAATAAAACAAAATAAAATAAGATCATATTGCACATAGAGCTTTGCAACTGTCTTTTTATTCACTTAAAATATGTCTTTGGTGTCTGGGTCAACACATTTAATTCCTTCTCATTTCCAACAGCTGCAGAGAGCTGTTACTTAAGGATGTGCTTGTGGCTCTCTGTGTACCTACCCACAAAGTGGTTAAAGCCCTTCAGCTGACCCTTGTACCGCCAAACATTCCAAGTCCTGACCCAAAAGGGGCACCAGAAGAGCCATTCAATTATCTGCCCTGTCCACCCCTGGAGACCAGCCTTCTCTCAGTCCAGGGAGAAGGGCCGAGCTGGATGACAAATACCCATTCATATGGCAGTTAATCCTGAGGATCACAGAAAAATTATAAACCCAGTGCCCTTGAAGTGGAACTCCTCTCTGGAGTGTGGATGCCCAGTCATGCGCAGCCCACTTGCAGCAGGAGAGAAATTTTATTTGAGGATGTTAAGGCCAAGTTAACTTCTTTTAAAATTGCCATAGGAGGCCATTCATCCCTACTTCACTTCTCCCACTTCAAAGTTTCCCTTCACTCAGATATTTACCCTTGGAGCAATTAAGTCCCCTTTTATCTTTTCTATGCCTTCATTGGCCGCTCTGGTTCTCTTTCTTAGCTTACAAAAGAACAGATAGTTTTCAATATGTCTAAGTAAGTCAATATATCTGTCAATTTGTCATATTTCGATATGGCAAATAAGTCAGATGTCAATATGTCAGACATCAAATATCCATTCCCATGCAATGCAAAGTGAATATAATTAATACTCTATTGTAACAAATGTGCTATTATTTGTGTACCAAACTTATACATTATTGACCGGCCAGGTATAAAGAGATCTTAGCGTATCCAACTCAGCTGAGGCCTTTGTTAGACAGTATGTGAAGTCGCAGACTCCACAACACAAGGGAATTTTTGGCAGAAAGGAGCTCCAAGCTTCTTTGGCAAGAAAGTAATGAGGGAGCACGAGGCTGGCTGAAGACAAAGCAAAAGCTGGCGCCTTGTACCCCCCCCCCCTCCATCCGCTTCCCCTCTGTCATATGTGTAGCATCCCTCAGGCAGCCCTGACTGCCATGAGCAATAAGCAAATAGTTAACTTGCAGAGCTCACAATCCGGCTAGACAGGAGTCTCCCTTGGCTTACAAATGTCCTAAATCTCACTAACAAAGGCGATTGATAGCAGGATTGTGACAACCCATCAAAAAGTCTCCCAACTATCTTAATGTTAATGGCTGGTCTAAAGACAACATTGATCCAGCAGCAAGGGCAAGGCCTCCGGCAGGCCTGGAACATCCTGGCACCTTGTATGCCCTCTTTAGCATATGAAACTCCACTGGAACCTCCCTTCCCCTCACCTTCCCCCAACTGCCCCCTAACCTGCCATCCCTCACAACCCAGGGCAGCAGCTCTTCCTGCCCACAGGTCCTGTCCCCGTGCTTTAATAAACCACCATTTTGCACCAAAGATGTCTCAAGAATTCTTTCTTGGTCATCGGCTCCGGACCTCAGCCCACCGAACCTCACCTAGGTTCTAGAACTTCATCAAAAGCAAGAAATGTGATTATACCAAACAACACTTCTGTAGCCACACGGGCTAGGATGCCTCTGTGGCGTTCAGCAGGGGATGCTGAGGACGGCAATGCTCATGAAACCAGAGCCCAAATGGCCCTGGTGCTGCCTGGAACACTGAACTTTCCAAAGGCCACTGTCCTTCTAGTTCTTCCAAGCTTCTGTAGCAAATGGTTCACTGTTGCACAGATAAAGCATCGACTAGCCAGAGGGTCAGAACCCAGGCAATACGTGGATCCCGTTCTCTGCTTCGTCACTCTTCAGGTGGCCCGGATCCGCAGTACCTCTCTTCCAGGCTGAGGCTCAAGATCTGTTTGTTTGTACCACAAAGTGGTCCAAGCGAACCTTTCTGAAACACTATTTTGAGCAAAAAAAACTTCCATGTCCAGCTACTTATCGCTATTTCAACCTGTTTCTTTCAGATACCATTGTTCTTATCGCTTCAATAGCAGTTGTTTCTGCAAAAACTCAGGGTAATATTTTTGCCACGTCCGCACTCAGAAGTCTCCGTTTCCTACAGATCCTCCGCATGGTGCGCATGGACCGAAGGGGAGGCACTTGGAAATTACTAGGTTCAGTGGTTTATGCTCACAGCAAGGTAAGATTTGCTTTCTAAATTATAGAACAAGCCTTTGGAAACTTTTTCGTTGATTGCTGTGGAATATGTAATGAACCCATCAAGCAAACTTAGTCATTTCAGAAGCTGGTTAAAGCACAATGTATAATGGATTACTTAAAAGTCATCATTCGGGTTCCAGAGGGAGGGGAATTGGGAGACGGGGCAAAATCGGTGAAAGGGAGAGGGAGAGACGAGGTTGCAGTTATGGAAGGACTAAGTCACAGGAATCAAAGGCTGGGTACAGGGATACTCAGTGATACTATAGCTGTGTTTTGTGGTGACAGAAGGTACCTACGCTTGTGAGCACAGCATCACCTACAGAGATGTGGAATCACCTGAAACTGATGTAACATTGTGTGTCTATGGTACTCAAATAAAAAATAATGTTTTTCAAGTCCTCAAGCCTCCAATAAATTAGAGTAAACCCATGTCTTTAGAACACTGTGCAACCAAAAAAAAGAATACTGTGCAACCATAAAAAAAAAAAGCTGAGGAAGTTGTTCTGTTCCCTGGGACATCCTCTGAATAAAAAAGTAATATATATATAATAAATATCCAAAAAGTAATAAAATGAATACATAGTTTTTTCCTTTTTCACTTTTTTTTTTTTTTTTTTAACCTCTAACAGTCTTTCATTCCTTTTATATCTAGGAATTAATCACAGCTTGGTACATAGGATTTTTGGTTCTTATTTTTTCATCTTTCCTTGTCTATCTTGTGGAAAAGGATGCCAATAAAGAGTTTTCTACATATGCAGATGCTCTCTGGTGGGGCACAGTAAGTATAAAAATCTGTTTTTATTTTTTGGATGTTGTGAAATGTCTCCTTTGAATACAGTGTAATGATTTCTATGAATCATTTATGAAAGGTCTCATAAAAAACATTAACTTCCAAAAGAGAGTTATGTGAAAATATACAGCACTGACTAAAATTGTCTAAAGAGTTTTCCCATCTCTATGGCTCAACAAAATTAAGTTCTCTTATAAATCATCAGAAGTATTTCTTGAGTGCTAGATTGTTGCCAAAATAAGGGTACATTATTTTTTTAAGCTGTGATTAAAATCTTGATAGAGTTGTTTGTTTGTCTTTGTGGAGCACAGATTCTAAATGACCAATTTTGCATCCGTTTACCACTCATCAAAAAAGTTTTTTCTGAGGTTTAAAAAAAAAAGGAATAGTCGCTGAATGGAAGTTAAAGTAAAATTATGGAACAAGAAGTGAAAAAGAGAAAACTGATAACCATCTTTGAGGTCAGAGATCATAGACACTTAGTTTCAAATTTTTCCACTCAAAAGCCTGCTTTTCATTTAAATTGTTATTAAAGGATCATTTGCCAAACAGATATAAAAATCATGACCTCATACAGACCTGTGCTAAAGATTTTAACTCCTTTTTTAAAATTTGTTATTCTTAATGAGGAAGCTAGTACGTTACATCCGGTTCAAAGGACTGTCCAAAAAACAGAAACATATAAAGATCAAAAATATTGAAATGAATTCAAATACAGGTAAAGCTGGCTTCTTCATGGTGTGAAAGGGAAGTCAATTAAACCTCCCTAGACAGAATTTATTTACATGTCTATAGACAAGAATTATTTTGCAATGCTCCCAGTTATCTACAACTTACAGAGCTGCAAAATAGCTCAAAAGCCATGAAAAATGCAGAGCCCCATAAAGTCAGAAGTTGATAACCTGGAAAGGTGTGCTCCAAGCAAGGCATAGTTTTCCACTAAAGCAAAATTCTTGTCTGCATTGTAAAGAATTTATAAAACGGTCATTGAAACATGGGCCCTAATAAGATTAGAGAATGCTTTCTGTAATATATGAACTCTATTTCTTTCTATTTTATTCCTTAAGGCATTCCAAAAGGGTGTTTTGTGAAAACATACAGCATTTAAAATGGTCTAAACAGCTTCCCATCTCTTTGGCCCAACAAAATTTAAGTTCTCTAATAAATCACCAGTAATATTTCTTGAGTGATAGATTGTCACCAAAATTAAAATACATCCTTTACCTAAACTGTGGGCAAAATATTTATAAGTTGGGGGGCACCTAGGTGGCTCAGTAGGTTAAGTGTCCGACTCTTTATTTCAGCTCCGATCTGATCTCAGGGCATGGAGCCTACTTAAAAAGTAAATATATATAAGTTGGTTGTTCACTTCGTGGAACATAGAGTTAAGTTTCCAATTCTTGCATTGTTCTGTTACTCATCAAAAGTGCATCAGTGAGAACTAGAACCTTTGTCAAGGACAAAGAAAACTTGTCAGGGCTTGTATTGAACAGAACTTGGTATATTTAGTGGCCACACAGCAGCAGTAAAATGAATAAGAATCAGAAATAGCTTCACCTGAAGATTAGGCTTTTTTTCTTAAATTATCAGAATCAGTGTCTTCAAGATTGTGTCATTAGGAACAAAGCAATCTAGTGGTATAATAATTTAGTTCCCAGCTCCTCCCTCCTACCCCACAAGCATTAATGGACATTTTGAAAAGAGGAAGGAGGAAAACCTGAAAGAGAGCAGTCCTGTGACATTCTTGAAATACCTTTTATATGTAGAATGCAAGTGAAAATCTGTGACTCATTGTGTGATAAACTGTGTAAACAGAACACAGGAGGCTTTTCTAGCCAGCAAGGGGAAGACAGTTCATTATCCCAGGCTTCAAAGCAACAATGTGAATTTAAGTTTAGTTTCTGTTTTTCCTTGATAATTCCAACGTACTTAAATGCTTGAGACATTCAGGTGCACCTGTCCCATTGAGATGCAGTCCTTGGTGAGTTCAGCCTGGCAGCTCTTTATCCTTCTTTCCAATAGTCTTCCTTTTGTCCTTATTACTAATCAGAATTGCTGTATTGTATGTTAAACAGTGTGTGGGAAACTCTTAATGTACTGCTCACTTAGTCACAGGCTTATTTCTTTTGCCAGAATAACCCACGTAGCAGGTTTCAAAGGTCATATCTTTTCACTTTCAGAGGGGAAGTAACATTTTCATTGATTGCCATTTTTAATAGTCATATTCTGACTGAAGCTTAACCTGTACTTAACAGGTTCTTTGAATGGCCTAATTATTTCTCCATTTAAATTTTTTTAAAAATCTGGTCTTGAATAATCTTCTAAGATGTCAAGCTTCTAGGAAAAGGCCTGTTGGTCCACAGTGGGTTTGTTGATATTAACTGAGTCATTAATGAAATTGTCTGAAGCCTAAAAATATACAAAAAAACAAACAAAAGTGCTTATTATCTCTATTCTTTTTTTTTTTTTAAGATTTTATTTATTTATTTCACAGAGAGAGAACACAAACAGGGGTAGCTGGCAGGCAGAGGGAGAGAGAGATGCAGGCAGAGGGAAAGGGAGAAGCAGGCTCCCCGCTGGGCAGGGAGCTGGATGCGGGGCTCCATCCCAGGACCCTGGGATCATGACCTGAGCTGAAGGCAGAGGTTTGACTGACTGAGCCACCCAGGCACCCCTATTTCTATTCCTTATAAGAAGAACATATACTGGGTCTCCAATATGAAATAAAATAAATTTAGAACATCATACCTTTTATTATATATTGTTCAAGACCTTAGTAAAATATGTGGCTGGATACTTTCTAGTTAAAATTGTCCATGTTGCACATAATGGACACCTTGCTAACTATGGAAGTACCCAGAATTAACAGAGAAATGAAAGCACCCTGAACTAGTGTTTCTAAGTGTTGGACTTCAGTTAAAAAAAAAATAGGAGATTCTCTTCATTAAGAAAGCCCAAATTATTGACATTAAGTATCAAAATGCAGTTTGTGGCTTGTGGGTACAATATTTCAGTGAATTCTGAATTGTTAATTATTAATATCCTTTTGTTAAAAAAAATATCGAGGACTATCCCCAAAACCCACTTTAGGAGGGATTCATGTGTGATCAATACTATCAAAAGCCAGTAACAATTCAAACAACTCTGATCCCTGAAGACAATTCTGTACCACCTAGTTTGTTAAATAAGTGGAATAATCAATATTAAGGGCCTGGTACTAAGACCTCAGCCAGTGCCCAATCAAAGATGGTAGCCACTGTTGGCAAAAACATTTCGATATGGATGTTAGATGGAAGCACCTCTGTAACAGAAGGAACAAAGGGCTCTTTCCTTCATGGAAGACTCACAGCTTAAGCACAAAAGGGATTTGGGAATTGGGGATTAGAATGAAAAGATGTTCTGGGTTCTTAAGGGACGTTTGTGACAGAAGTAGAAGAGGGTCAAGGGGAAACGACTCGTGGCTGAAGCCCTGGCAGCTACGGGAAAAGAGGATCTTCATTTGTTGGGCAGAGCTCCATTTGATGTTACTTCCTATTATTATTTTCCTCCTTTTTGGTTGCTTCAGATTTATTCTGAAATAATTTAAGAACAAGTCTCCCTGGAGTTATTTCCTATTATTATCTCCTTCTTCCCTATTATTATTTTTCTCCTTTTGATTTGCCTTAGATTTATTCTGAAATAACTTAAGATCTGCTCTTCCTGAAGTAATATTGCCTGATAATGATCTGTTCTTGAAGGCCAGTTTGTTCTCTACTTACTGCTATTTCTGTGATGAAGACAGTGAGATGGGGTGGCTTTTTTCTTAAGAAGCACACAACAGCAAATCGTATAAGTATTCTTGAGTCAGCATCTGACGACAGCCTCCACCTGGGACCCTGTGCTTGACTTGATTACTTCAGGCATGTAGAAGAATTAGATATAAGCCAGTTAGTCCTAGAATTCATGCTGAAAATCTTCCAGCCTTTCTCAAAGCAAATAATACAGAAGGCTCTACGGATAGTATAGTGTATGGTGCACTCAGTGGGTTGTAGAGCCCAAATAGATGTCATGAGTTTCATCCTCCTGCAAAAATCTAAGAACAAGAAGTGGTGTCAGTTTGTGAAATTAACAAAAATACCGTTGTGTCAGGGTGCCTGGGTGGCTCAGTGGGTTAAGCCTCTGCCTTCGGCTCAGGTCATGATCTCAGAGTTCTGGGATTGAGCCCCGCATCGGGCTCTCTGCCCAGCAGGGAGTCTGCTTCCCCTTCTCTTTCTGCCTGCCTCTCTGTCTGCTTGTGATCTCTCTCTCTCTCTCTGTCAAATAAATAAATAAAATCTTAAAAAGAAAAAAAAATACCCTTGTGTCTCATAGCACTGAGAATCAACCCTCCTTCCACTGAGCTCACCAGTACAAAATATTTTCTGCAACTTTGATAAGCTGTTGTTTTCTGACTCAGCGTTGGCACGTTAAATAAAAGTTAACAATTATTTCTCACTACCAAAACATTATCTGATGGTATCAGAGCTTTATTTGGCCAAGACATCATCACCACACCAACCCTAACTATTCAAGAACATTGTTAAGTACCAAGCAAAAACTGAGACACACATGCATGAGCTGCTACCCACCGAAACATCTTAGCTGCTGTGAGCCTCTGTATGGTGTGCCCACCTGGATGGCACGGGTATGTGAAATATATCGGTGGGAAGCCTTTCCTAAGACGTTTGTTCCATTAGTAAATGCCATCTCACACATGGTGCTGAATACTTTTGCTTGATTTGAGTCCATAAACATTGAGCATACACTGTATGGAAAAGAACAGAAAGAATTAAAGTCAGGAAACTTGGCTTCCAGCTCCATCATCGGGATTTAGCAGAGGTGCGGTATTCAGCGAATCATTTACTATCTCTATAAAACTGAGAAAATAGCATTACCCAAACACAAAGTTGCTATGGGTAGTAAACGAGATAAGGATATGTAGGGCCTAGGTCGGGCACTGAACAAATGTTAGTCACTGCTGTTGTTACGTATTTGACAACGAGCCTGGAAGAACAACAGAGAATCCTGTTACCCTGCCTGCCACAGAAGCACCCACAGGATCTGAGGGCACCCCTACGAGAGAGTCTGCTATTTGCACACTCAAAACCTTTCTCGTCGACGAATTTACGATGAACAAATTCCTGCACAGGTTCTAGGCTACCCGCTCTCTGAAACTAGGAAGCAACCCAGAGAGAGAAGAGGAGAGGAGAGGGGGGAGGGGTGGGGGAAAAGGGAAAGGGAGGGAAAGAGACAGTTGACAGACTCCTCATGTGAATCATCCTCTGAAGCACGGCCTTATAGGGAAACTATACTGTGCTTTGGAAGTCTACAAATAGTATGTTCTTAACTTGTTCTCATGAATGAATTAGTTGTAAAGTGGTAGTCATAATTGTATTCTCAAAATTAGACTAATAAATGTATATCGATGTGTTACTTGAAGAGAGGAAGGATGGGTTTATATCTACTGGTCTGGAATTAATTCTTTTATTGAAGGGAAAAAAAAAGTTATAGTCTACCCAGTGTCCAAATTATAATCTGACCATAGCATCTGCCATCCCACACAAAAAGAACACAAAGGAAGAGGGAAGAAAAATCAAGAAATCTTGGGCCCAAATTTGCATGTGTTTTGCAGTATTATTCCTGAAGACAAGACTTCTCGATTACTAAACACACTAAGGGCTCCGAGTCCACCTTTGCTACACAAACACACATTTATACCAACATCTACAACCCACAGTCAGAAAATATATTTTCTCACCTGTGTGGCAGCAACTGAGTACATGCAATATGTTGACAAAAACTTATCTAAACCTTTCCCATCTGCCAGATCACCTTCAAGTAAATGGCCTGACAGAACGATAGCTCAAACTCCCAGCATTCCTGAAGGGAGCCGTTCCCTCTCAGATCCTGACCCGTCTGGTCCAGGTATCACCTGACAATGCCTCTGCTGGTTTCCACCTCCGGTCACAAAGTGTGGCATTAAATGGCATCCTCTCACTCAAAGAAAGTAGTCGTCTCCCCATAACTGCACTGGAAGAGATAGTTGACATTTTTTTAATCTGTCTTTTCATGTTCCTAAGTAAAATCAAAACCTCACAGACTTTCCAAGAATATTGTAAAACCATAGTCTAATGTCAATGAGTAAGAATCAATAATCCATATGTAAAAACATGAGTAAATGCATAAATACATTTTTAAAATTTAATCTATTCAGCACAGGTTAACCTGTGCAAAAGACATATCTCCTATAAGCTCTGGAAGTAGGTCCAAAATGGAATTGTGTCCAATATGGTAGATTTCCTCCAGCCCCTGAAGATCACACTGGCAGCCTCTCAAGTTTCTTTGAAAGAAACTGCTGTTCCAGGAGCTCCCCTGATGAGCTGGTGTCTTTGGACTTCTGTGTGAGCCTACCTTTCTCTGACTTTGGATCCCAGTGAAACTTGTCATTACTAGGTTTGGCCCCTGAACGCTTCATAGGATTTCTGAAAGACGAACTGGGTTTATTGTTTGGCACAAGTGTGGCAGAATAAGCCCCCTGCCTGCCCAAGGCTGCTACTCAGTTCAGGTACAAAGAACCAGCTGATAATTGTTAGCAGGGCGTTCCAGAGGCTAGGAAAAGAAAAGAAACATAATGTAGTTGTGCTGTTCCAGGAGACACACCGGTATTTCAAGGACAACTTGACCTAAAAGTCCAGAAAAATCAATGAACATCTATGCAGGCCTCATCAGAGGATGGTCTCATTGTATGCAACCGGTCATTGCTTAGGAAGTCAGTGGCTTGATTCAAGCCGATGGGTCCGTGTGAATTCATAAAGAAGGCTCATATCGTTTTATTCTAAGTGCATCCTAGAAATGTCAGTTTCGTCCCTGGTACTATCCGTCTGTCCCCTTCAGGGAGTACAGTTACCCCCTTGGCTGCCACAGAAAGGGACCTGCTCCCAGCAGGCGTGAGACAAAGGAAAGTCCTGCTCCCCAGCGTGGACTAAGATGAAACTGCTACCCTGTTGCCGGATCCTTCTCAAGCCTGGCTGGCAATGGAAGGCCTCTATGCTTTCAACCGAGCAACATCATGAGAGACTTTGAAATCGGAGTGGAGGAAGTTGTTGGGCTTGGCCGCCAGCCCTTCCAGACTCTGCATGCCAGCCTGAACCCAGTGCAGAGAGAAGGAGGGAGGGAGGCAGCTCTCCGCGGTCCCGGGCTTCCTTTCTCTCCAACAAAGCACGCCTGTAAGAGGGAGGGCAACTCTAAATCCAGAATGAGAGGGAGCAGGCATTCTTCTCTACTCAGAAAGAAACACTGGGCACATCGTCATTTTGCTGTGTCTCATTCTTCCGACTTAAAAGTGGTGGTTTAAAAAAACAAAACAAAACAAAAAAAAAAAAAAAAAACGCTCTCTGAGTGATGAGCAAAGGAGAATAACTCAGATGTATGGTAGCTCCCCCTTATCCGTGGTCTTTCTTTCCACTGTTTCTGTTACCTACCTTCTGTTACCTTGGGAAGCACATGGTACGTGGTACGTGATAGTAGCCTAACGCTATGTCATCACGCATACCTCATTCATGTCACGTCATCACGTAGGCATTTTATCATATCATCACAAGAAACGTGAGGGCAGTATTGTATTTCAAGAGAGACCACAGTCACATAGCTTTTATTACAGTAGACTGCTATAGTTGTTCTTATTATAAGTTATTGTTGATCTCTTACTGTATCTATGTGTTAAACTTATTATATGTGTGTTTAGGAAAAAAACAGTGTATGTAGGGTTCAACATCCGTTGGGATTTTGGAATGTATCCCTCATGGGTAAGGGGAGACTATTGCATTATTAGAATGTAAAGTTTACCATGAAATATACCATCATTGCTATGACCAAACCATGAAATACCTCCTTCAGTTTATTATGATTAAACTGCTGGAAAAGGATTAAGCTGTTTTTGCAGAAAAAGGATAGATTAAAATGTTTCCCACATATTTAGGATTAAGAACCTATAACAAAATTGAGCCAGGAATATTTTTTCTGCCATCTCAAGGAATTCCTTGGAGACCCCCACCCCTAATACTGCTAGTGATGTGTGATTAACTTGGCCACTAGGTTCACAAATTCTCTTTCCCCAACCTTGGATGAGCCTTCCCTGTTCTCTTGCTGATTTGTCCTAGACACTCTCTCACACGGTCACCACCCGAAGCTCTAAGTCTTTCATTCCCCACAGCTAACCCCCCACCCTCACCTTTACTGAGACTGAAGAGAACCAACTCAGGCCTTCCAAAGCTGCCCTTCACTCATATTGTGTCCACAGCTTTCTTCCATGGTAGAAGACATGTCCTTCCACATTGCCAAAACTAACCCTTCCGGTTGTACACTTGATCCTATTTTCTTTCCTCCATGGTTGCCTCACCCTGTAATGATGCTACCATTCTTCCTCCCCAGCTCAGACTCACTCTCTCTGTAGATATGCACAAAGACATCCTAGAAAGTCTTTCTTCAAGTCCAAGGTTTCTGGAAGTTCTGGCCTGATTTTTCTCACTCCATTTGTTACCAGCATTCTTGAAAGGATTCTTCATTTATTTACTAAATATTTATTGAGTTCATCCTACTTTGTGACAAGCATCATGCTAGATGTTAGAGAGATAACAGAGACATGGTTCCTCTTCTGGTAAAGGAAATAGGGACCCCTCTCCAAAAAAATATACAAAACCTACCACTTATAGTAAGTGCTATTAAGAAACAAGGGGCTGAAATAGAAAATAGCTGAAGACCCTGTTATAGACAGGGTGTGTAGGGAAGACCACTCTGATTACAGAGTATTTTGGATAAGACTTGAAGAATGAGAAGGAGCTCTGGGAAGGGTGGGGAGAAGAGAGTTCTGGATGAAGAAACAGGATATGCAAAGGTCCTGTGGTAGAAATAACCTGGCCTATTTGAGGAGTTGAAAGTACATTGTGGTCAAAGTACAGTGAGCAAGGGTGAAATCAGAGTGATCTTGGAGAGGTAGGTGGAGACCAGATCAGGTAGGCCATAGTTAGGGTCTTAGAGCTTATTCTGAATTCAGTGAGTAGCTATTGAAGGCTTTTTAAAGAGGAGTAACAAAATAATTCCCCTCACAGATATAGGGAGAAGGGACTGGAGGGAATGAATCAAGAACAAAAGCAGAGAGAGCAATTGAGAAATTGCTGCAGCAGCCTAGCCTGTCACCATGGCAGGGAAGACAGTGAGCAGGGGATGATTTGGCAGTATCTTTGGGAGTTAGAACCCATGGGACTTGATAGACTCAGGGAGGGAGTGAGGGAAACAAGCACTGAGGCTTCTGACATGAGCATCTGGGTGGATGGTGGTGCCCTCGATTAGGCTGTGAGGGGATGCATTTGGGGGAATGACAAGTTTGGAAAGAATAAGTTTTCTGCTTTAAACATTTTTTTAAGAGTTTATTTATTTATTTGACAGAGATCACAAATAGGCAGAGAGGCAGGCAGAGAGTGAGAGGGAAGCAGGCTCCCCGCTGAGCAGAGAACCAGATGCGGGGCTCGATGCCAGGACGCTGAGATCATGACCTGAGCCGAAGGCACAGGCTTTAACCCACTGAGCCACCCAGGCACCCCTGTTTTAAACGTGTTAAGTTTAAATGACTATGTGCCATCCAGATAGAAATATCAACTGCACATAGGTGAATCTGGAGTGCAGAAGAATCTGGCCGGGTAAACCTGGCCTATAAATTTGGTGTGCACCATAAAAATGGTATTTACATTCATGAGAACACTAAAATCAGCTGGGAGGAGAGAAAAAAAGAGAGAATAGAAGAGGAAAGAAAGTTAAAAAAAAAAAAAAAAAAAAGAGAGAGAGAGGAAAGAAAGTGAGAGAAGAACAGGATTTTTTTGAAAGAAAAAACTCAGAACCAAACCTTAAGAATCCAATAGTCAGAGGTTGACTTGTGTGGGAGATGCCACGTAAGAGGAGCCACCAAAGATATCAAGAGAAAACCCATGGAAGTGAGGAGAAGAAAAACCTGGGGAGGGCTCAGAAGCTGAGTTGGAAGTTTCTAAAAGGTCTGGCATCATAGAGCATCGTTTCCTATCATTTCTACCTCTCAAACGTAACCCTGTTGTCAAAGGTCCAGTAGGAGAATAAAACCAAAGCAACCACTTTCTTAGACATCAGTAGCTGTCTCCATACCCAGTATCTTTTCTCAGTCCTCATTGTCTTGGTTTTCTATGTGACTGTGATACCAGGGATCCACTTTATGAAACCCTGTCTTCTCCATTGAGTTTCCATTTATATAACCCATTTCTAGTTCCCTTACTTTTCAAAATATTTATTCTTCTCTGACTTTCCTTTCCCCTCCATCCCTTCGATGTCTGTTTCCTGAGATGCCCATGGACCTTGTCTTTGCATTTATTCACAAATCTTCAACAATCATCCTGTGCCTGATTCCAAAACTCAAATCTCCTGCTGAACCCAATCTCTCTCTTTCAAGACTTGCGCTCTCAATCTCAATTTCCTCCTCGACATTTCTAGATCAGAGTCCTGCTAACATTTCAAAAACACTTATTTGCAAAACCAAACTCTCTGTCTTTGCTTCAAAGTCTTCCATTTCCCATTGTCATATTTCTATTTATGGCTTAACCATCTTCCCCTTGAAATGTCTAAGTCCTTGTTGACTTAGTCTTCCCTTTCATCCCAGAGAATTAACAAATGCATTTCTATTGAACTTGCTAACACATCTCTTTACTTTGCACTCCCATACCGTCCCAATTCACTTGTCACACTGTTGTACCAGGTCATGCAGAACCTTGTGGGCCCTGGAGAGGAGACGGGACTTTGTTCTAAGATGCATGGGAAGATTCCCAGAACAGTCTGATCATGGCAGAGACATGATCCAAATCATAGTTTTCAGAGACACTCCCTGATCTAAGCTATAACATATCTAGTTAATCTCCCCTTCTACTCATCCTCTTCAGACCCACCATGCTCCAACCCAACTGAGCAACTTACACCTTCTAGAACCTACCCTATTTGTCCTCACTGCTGGGCAGTTGGTCACCTGTTTTCCCTCCCTAGATGGCCTTCTTTATCATTTCTGCCTCTCAAAATATTGCTTCTCCTTCAAAACCTATGTTTGCTAACATCTCCCCAGTAAAACCTCCTTGGCACCCCCCAAGTTGGCGATGATCAATCTGTTCTTTGAGTCCCCAAAGCATATTATATATGCATCCATCGTCATACCTGTCTTGCCCTATTTTGTGTTTTAATGATTTGTGTGTGACGTGTCTCCCCTCTTGCGCCGTAAATATCTTAGGACTAGAATTGTGTACCTCTCATTTTTGTTCCACTACAAATCATAACATGTACCTTGCACACGCCAGGCCTCCAGGAAATGCCTGCCAAGGTAATAAATAGACAGCCTCAATTAACATAAGTTATTGTTTTGTGTACTGATCCAGTCCTAAATCCATGGTGCTATCATTTCTGTATCACTGATGGTTATCCACTTATTTAAATAACCTTTCTTTGAATGCACTGAGAAAAGATGGAAAATTGTGTTATAAGGAAGGAACAAGTATGTAGGTTATTCCCTTCCTTAAACAAAGAGAAGCTCTGTTATGCGTCACGGAAAATTAAAGCACAGTAATAAAATGCGCCAACAAGGCTTGTTGAATAATGATTTAGCGGAAACGTTGCTTTGCCTCCTGTTCATGGGCCCTAACTTTCCTCTCAAGTACTTAAGCTGCGCGTTCTATTTATTTTGTTTTTAGATTACATTGACAACGATTGGTTATGGAGACAAAACTCCCCTGACTTGGCTCGGAAGATTGCTTTCTGCAGGCTTTGCGCTCCTTGGCATTTCTTTCTTTGCACTTCCTGCCGTGAGTATCTTGGCAAAAATAAAGCGACTTAAATTAAATCTTAGAGGTTTATTAGTGTGAGCTTTCACAAATTGGAACATATCTATATTGCTTACAAATATAATTGTATTGATAACATGTTGACTCTTCCACATACATCTAGTTGGAAAATTTATGAAATATGGTCTTCCCTTGGAGATGCTCAACCTGGGAGTTCTATACCTGCTGGGTCTTTATGGCCAAATAATAATTCAGATGGCATCACCTCTCAGTCAGCGTGCTACTAATGCATTTAAAATATGTGTAAAGATTCAAAGATATCTTCTTTTTAAACTGATCTCTCCATTTTGGCTTCTAATGTGTGCTGCTAAAGAGATGGGTGTGGCAAGTGGAGCGTTTACCTCTCCAGATCCATCTGAATGAGAAGCCAACAACCTGAACTGGTTTCCATGTGTCAGATGACTTGTTCTTTCTGTCATCGTCATTGATTTCTCCTAATGAACAGCTTCTGCATCTTATCAGAATGAAGAGCACACTTATCTTCTCCCAAGCTTCGGATTATTTTCTCCTTAACAGATGAAGTTTGCTTTCTGATCATTATACCTTCCTGTTTCTTTACAGGCTGTTGGTAAAATATTACGATTTGCCTCTATCCCCAGACTTTCACTGTTGTTCAGTCCACCTCTCCCAGGGGAAGAGAGCCAACAAAAGGAGCATGACAGTAGTGGCCTCAGTCGTGCTCAAGGAACAATAGCCTCGGTCTTGCTCCAGACAGACGCTGAGTTGTGTCACAGCCTCTGCCAAGTGACCCCAGAGTACCCCTTCAAAGGAAGCCAAGGGACTAGGGATTTTCACACCCCAGCCTTTAGCTCACAGGGCTCCTCCTCTGTCCATAAATGAGCACAGAGGAAGCCCATGTTGTTTCCATGGCGGGAGCTCAGCTCTGGACTGACCAGCTGCTTCTGTCCCAGACCATACAAGACCATGGAGAAGACACTGAAAAGACTGTGCATACAGTCTTTCACATGAGCATTAGATCTTAGCTTGAATGTAAAGCCACGTACTGCTACAGTACAAACACTGCGAATGCGACAGTGTTCATTTGCTAGGGCTGCTGTAAAGGTATCACAGACTGGGTGGCTTAAACAACAAAAATCTGTTATCTCACAGTTCTGGAGTCAAGAAGTCCAAAATCGAGGAGGTGATAGCGCTGGTTCCTTCTGAGGGCCATGAGAGAAGGAACTGTTCCAGACTTATTCCCTTGGCTCATGGATGGCAGTCTTCACCCTCGGTCTTCACATTGTCTTCCCTCTGTACCTACCCATGTCCAGATTTCCTCTCCTAAGGACACCAGGGATACTATATTAGGGCCCATCCTAATGACCTCCTTGTAACTTGATTACTTCTATAAAGACCTTATCTCCAAGTAAGGTCACATTCTAAAGTGCTGGGAATTAGGACTCCAACATATGAATTTTGGAGGGATACCGTTTAAACTTGGGTGTGTTTCCGTGTCTATGATAGAGGTAGAATTGTGGCACCCAGAGAAATTATGTGAAGACCAATGTGGTAATATTAAGTCAAATGCTTGTCACAAAGAAAACTTTCATGAAGTGTTGCTTCCATTTTCTGTAGGAATCTAGATATATTGTTTCCTGTTGTGAAGTGAAAAATCAGGGAGAGTCAAAAAAAATACCTCACTTATCCAGAATCAACTTCTCTGGCAAGCTCAACAATCCAGTTCAGAGCAGAGAGTCATTCAATAATCAAATTCCCTACATAAAAATACTTTCAGGAGCAATAAAATACATTCTTGGGCTTTTTTTTTTTTAACCAAAATACCTGCTGATTTTGTTTTTATGCTTATCCTGAAAACACATATAAAACAACCTCTGTGATCCAGTGAAAAGCTACAGAGGGAGGCAACCTCTGGGCTATTAAAATCAACAGCAGTGTGCGTGCTGTCCTCATGGGAGAGCCTCTTAAGACCTAAATCATAACCTGTTCTTAATTTAGAGAAAACTCTGATAAGCTGAGCTACATAGTTTCACAATTCTCTGAAGATTTTAAATAGCAAAGGCAGAGAGGTAGACTGATCAAACAAATACTGTAACAGGAAGAGATGGTGGAAGACTAACAACAAAGGAGGGGGGAATATCTGTAAGAGGCAAGCAGACACAAGTGTTCAAAGTGTGGAAGGACCTGGAGCCAGTTAGTGTTAGGGTCGACCCCCTCCCAGAAGCTGGCTACAACCAGCACAGTCAAATATCAGTCCCCATAATGAAACCCTGAGCTATCACAAGAAGGTTAAATTGTGTCATTCTATTAGGTTAAAGATCAGACACAAAGCAGGTGCTCTTGGGAATGTTTCCCGATAAAGTGATTACAGTGTTCATATATACAAATTAAATTAATATATGTGGGAAGTGTGGAAAACTTGCTTGCCCAGAACGGACCATTACCTCACAATGCCAAGAGAAACTGGCTTTACCACGGTGTTTTACTGCAACCTCACCATCAGGGGCTGAGTTCTTACTTATTGAATGAAAGACCAAATGGTCCATATATACCCTTAAAAAAAAGGAAAAACAAGGTGGCTGGAAATGCCATTTTTTCTTATGTACCTGCCCACACAACAGTGCTATGTGATCAAGATTTAGACGAGCACGTTTTGCTAGGAAAGTTAGAGGTGAGTCGTGAGCCATCCCTGCTTGGGGTTCCTCCCACCCAGGAAATGCAAGGACCAAGAAAGAGAAGAGCCTTTCCCCATCTTTCGTCAAAGCAGAAGGACTCTCCTGAACATACTGAGGCACACAGGCCACCCTTCCCTAACTCCCCGGGGAGGTCGCTTTCCTTGAGCCCCAGAGCCTCCCAGAGCTATGGACAGGCAGAGGCACTGTACTCCTCAGCATCGTCCTCAGAGACAGGCCTCCCTCCCCTTTCAGATGCTCCTTCCTTCCTGCTGCGGGTATCGTTCCGTCCAGTCCATCTGCCTGCGCCAGGTGCACAGTGGGCTCCTTAAATCTAGGAGGCAAAAAGGGAAAAATATTTAAAATATTTACCAAGACACATTTTCCTTCTACTTACTGTTTATGTAGCACTTCTCAACAGAGCACTAAAACATAAAACCTAAAAAATGTAAGTCACAAGATCTTAGACAATGAATTAAAACCAAACTCGGTTTCTAAGAATTTTCATCATATTGATGTGGGTATTTGAAGGGACCGCAGGTGGATTATATAAGTATATATCATAGATATCTCCCATGAGCTAAATATATAAAACATAATGGACTTTATTTTAGCAGGCTTCTAGTTAGGTTCACTGAGCTGTACACTTAAAGAGGTGGAGGAAAATTGGAATGGAGCCATAATGAGACAATGAACAGGACTGGTTTAATAACTTTTGTAATGTACAGTCTGGCGCAAGAGATATGTAGTAAACATTTGCCAACTACTAATATATGTTTCTAAGCAATGCCAGTATGATTTTTAGCACATTTTAGTTTGTTTGGCAAATGCTGATTTCGTGCTATGTAGGGCCTATCTTTATTTTCCAGAAGGGATCTAACTATAAGCCTCATTTTCACATAAAAAGTGCCCCAAAATGGTAGCTATTGCTGTTAATTTAATGTCTACAAAATCTGAATCATGCTCCGTGAGTGGATTATAGACACTGTGTACGTAATGTACCCACACTCAATACGTACAACAAGCATGTCGTATAAACGCTAATGTTTTATATTCTTTCACATGTTTATACTTCATGAAAAACAACATTGAAAGGAAAATAAATCTTTCCTAAGTGATTTCAAATAGCAGGACAAAATTTTGGAGTTATAAATGACTAGAGTTGGGAGGTCATTTTTATAACCTCTAGATGGATGGAAATGTTGTTTAAATCGACAAACAAGATCACACAGACCAGGTTTTTATGTTTGCACAAAGTTTGGTTGATGCCGCCTCAACCTATTGAAGATCTCAGATGGCCTGAGACAGTCACAGAAAAAGATGGATGGAAAACAGAACCTGTGACGTAATTTCTCATTTCACAGTACAGTCATTCATCCTAATTAATAATGGAGTTGATTCTTGCTTATTAATAGCAAGCAGTATTATCAAAGAACTGTATTTTAAACATAATTGCATTACTAATTATCTGGCTTTTGTCACAGATATACTCAGAATTGTGACATCTAAGATAAGAAGGAAGGTTAAAGGTGACCTAGAGTCCATTAATATCTCCCCCTAGTGGTCGTCCAGCCGAGATCTCACACCTCCTATCCATGAAAACCCCACCATCCCCCCCAGTAGCCTAGACCATCTTCGACCTACTTTAAAAATATAAAGAGAAGAAAAACAACCATTCCCTATCTACAACAAATACTGACTCAGTGCTTCTAAGACATCCATCTCTAGCCTAAGGGTTAGACTCCTTGAAGTTTAATAAAAAGGTAATAATTTATAGCAAGCAACTAAAACCACAGACTTGAAAGCAGGGGAGCTCCATGTCCCACGCCAATAAAGTGGAGACTTACAAACAAAGCCCAGAGACAGAATTTCACAAGCCCCAAAAGCCAACCCCGGGCTGAAACAAAGCATCTCGATTCCATGGATGTTAGACCAAAGCAAACTGAAAAGACGGAGGCATTTCAAAGAGCCAGGATTTTGGCAGCTCCAAGTGATAAGCAGAAAGAAGCTAACTAGGCAAAAGTACTAATATAAACATAGGAGAGACAACCCGCCTCACTAACCCCAAAATCTCAATAGGTGAGCTAAAACCAAAAAGGTAAGGAGTGCTACACGTGTGAGATCAAAACTCAGGGAAGCAAAACTCAGGAAGCAGGAACCCACGCTCTTGTCTTTACTATATAAACAGGCAAAATGGAAAACTTTCTGTCTTCAAAACTGAGTGGCTAGCTGTCTACCCCACCCCTTTCACTTTACTTTGGTAGGTGTAGAATTACAGCATTGTGGAGAATTAAGCAGGGGCAGATTTTAAATATACCCCCACCATTTCAAGAGTGGGAAAATATAAAATTTCATAGTATCATCAAAGTGCTAGAAAAACTCTGATGTCCACAGTAGCAAGACGTTAGTTGTCCCAGATTTTAAACCCACCTCTGTCCAGAACCAGAATTCCTACCCTCTAAATTCCATCATGCCCCCTAATTCCAAATGGATACAAGCATTTACTCGAACTTAAGCATAAAGAAGTGTCATGGAGAAGGCCACACAAAAATAATTTTCAAAATTACAGTTTTTATTTATGATTGTGCTACCCCTTACCACACCATAAGAAATCATAAATGGCTAAAGAGCAAAAGTTGTTACCTTTCTTGCCAGTCTTGCCTCAAAACTTGCCATTGCCAATGGTGTTATAACAGAGGTAAATAGTATTTGTTTTAATAAGTAATATGTTTATGAACAGGTTGCACAGTGTTTGTCTTTTCTGGTTTTGGGTTTTGTTTGTTTGTTTTTTTTTATATTTTTTTGGGGTTTGTTTTTTTTTTTTTTTTTTTAATATTTGTCTTACTTAATAGTCCTTTTGAAAAAAAATTTTAAGTACTATTTTTGTATTTTGTTCCAGGGCATTCTTGGCTCAGGTTTTGCATTAAAAGTACAAGAACAGCACCGCCAGAAACACTTCGAGAAAAGAAGGAACCCAGCTGCCAACCTCATTCAGGTAAATGTCAGTGTAATAGGTTGAGGGCAACATCTGTCTCTGTGAGTGCTTGCTGGGTCGTTTTCGGTCTTTGTGCTTCACTGCTTAGTAGAGCTACTGATTTGTTTTGTTCGTAAAAATGAGATTGGAACTTAATGTACAGTTTTAGATTTGGGTAGACATCCCCCCTCCCCCAGCAAGAAAAATATATGTTTTCAGTAAATGGCCCATGCGTTGCTCAAATTTATTAACCATGCCAGCGGGGACCTGCGGAGGTTAGCAGTTGTGTCGGGCCTGGAATGACCTCATGTATCTTATCGGTGACTTGATGAAACATTATTGATCATTAAGGATGGAGCAGACCCCGCCATTGTTCCCTGCATTGCGATTACTTTCACCAGGCAGAAGTGGGCCGCTGTTCTGAAGAACAGCGTATTTGTTTAGGATGTCAAGGATCGCTTTTAATGCCACCTAGAGCAATAACTTGAAATAGTTCATTCCATTTTAAGAGCTGGTGGGATTATAGAATATGTCAGTGTTTGAGAATATGAACTAATAAGCGTATGCTTTGAAGCTACCTCATAATATAAGGCTGTTTAATGTTTCATTTTCTTTTCAATAATTCTGGGTTGGCTTCAGCATTAAAAACAAATGCTTCTCCTATTGCCATCCATTTCTTTGAGAATAGAACCACCCTAAAACCAGGTTGCTTAAGAATCACAAGGTATATTCTTCTCTAAATCCATGCCGTGAAGCTGGTATTTAATTATGGAGACAATGATTCTACAAAATGAGATTTCTTTCCTTCCTGACAAGCAGTGGGAGACACAGAACTTCTAAACTGTTGGGGTTTGGTGTGGCGATCTGAGATGTTAGGAGATTTGTCTTCATGCGGTAGTGACAAGCACACTGTTTTAATTTAGACTGTAGGTTTAAGTGGGTGTGTTGGCGAGGGATGACCACCGCACAGGCCTACCTTTAGCTTTTGTCTCTGGCGGTAATATGCAGGTCCTCCAACAGAAATGGAGTAGGGGAAAAAGCAGGGGAGGGCGGTTCAGTTACATGAAAGACATCATTTTGTATCTAATGATGAAATAAGTGTTAATTTTTTAAGTCAAACTACTCTACAACTATCGACAGACCATTGGGCATGCTTTCTAATGCAAACCATCTCTATTTTTTTTTTAAAGAGCATTAAAGAGAAATGTTGTTCTCTTAGAGAAAGAGATTCGTAAGTAGTAGAAGTTTCAGATCTGAAGCCAAGTGATAATCACCCTAATGGAAAGAGGTGTCACACACTTGAGTATGCACACAAGACACGTGAGGCCCAGAGCTCCGAGCCTTTCATCCTCTGGTGCTTCTTAACCACTTATGAAGTGTTGTCACACTTCCAGTGAATTTTTCGTCTTACTATTTTTTATCTTTCAATTATCTTTCCTTCTTGTCTTTTAATTCTAGAAGTGTTTTCCAACTTGCGAGTGCTCAAGTTATTCTATGGGTTCCTTACATCCGTCCGGGCACCATGCCCTATCTATATGAAACCATCATATATCTTACCCTTATCAGGACTCCTTGCTCTCAGGAGAATGGAGATATTGTTAGCACAAGTAAAGTTCACATGTATTTAAAATCCTTACTGAAGTATTTATTAGTTTTTCTATTGTATAATTTCTCAAACAACATACACTCAAAATATAACCACTTCTAGGCACAGATCCATGATACTTCTGGATATATCAAAAAACATCTTGGAGTATCAGCTGTTCTGTTAGAAAGTGAGCCCTTTGAGGCATTTCTCATGCATGTACCCCTTGTGATGATACAGAATGCTGCCAACAGCTACATATGGTTATTTGAACTTATAAATTCAATTCTTCAGTGGCAATAGCCACATCTCAAGAGGTCAGTAGTAATATGATAGATACGAGCTACCATATTGTACAAGAAAGATATACAGAATATTGGAGGAACTCCCTGATCTAACTTATCAACTAGTAAATTGTGCAAAAACAATTTCCAGCTGAACTTGAAAACATATTGCTACTCTTGTAGCAAATCATTGGACCTGAGGTGTTTATATGTCCACAGCTAAAGCCAGACAAGGCCTTCCTCTCAGGTAACCCATAAAAGGTGAGAGGCTAATTGAACAGTTTTGCTTAGAGATCTAGAATTTCATTTATGGAACTGAGTTATGTAACATATACTGTGACCAATAATTAAACTCGTATAAATAAGCTTTCTTTTGCATAGCAAAAGAAACCATCAACAAAATGAAAAAGCAACCTACTTAGAATGGGAGAAGATATTTACAAATGATATAGTCAATAAGGAGGTAATAGCCAAAATATATAAGAACTTACACAACTCAACACCAAAAAAAAAAAAAAAAAAAGCAATCCTATTAAAAATTTACCAGAGGACCTGAATAGTTTTCCAAAGAAGACATACAGATGACCAACAAACACATGAAAAGACACTCAACATCACTCATCATTGGAATGCAAACCAAAACCACAATGAGAAATCCTTCCTTACACCTGTCAGAATGACTAAAATCAAAAAGACAAGAAATAACACATGTTGGCGAGGACGTGGAGAAAAAGGAACCCTGTGCGCTGCTGGGAATGCAAACTGGTGAAACCACTGTGGAGAACAGTATGGAGGTTCCTCAAAAAGTTAAAAATAGAGGGGCACCTGGGTTAAGCCTCTGCCTTCAGCTCAGGTCATGATCTCAGGGTCCTGGGATCAAGCCCCACATCGGGCTCTCTGCTCAGCAGGGATCCTGCTTCCTCCTCTCTCTCTGCCTGCCTCTCTGCCTACTTGTGATCTCTCTCTCTCTGCAAGTAAATAAATAAAATCTTTTTTTAAAAAAATAGCATATGATCCCATAATTCCACTACTGGGTATTTACCCAAAGAAAACAAAAACACTAATCTGAAAAGATATGTGCACTCTTATGCTTATTGCAGCATTATTTACAATAGCCAATATATGAAAGCAACCCAAATTGTCCATCAACAGATGAATGGATAAAGAAGATGTGGTATACTTATATGAAGGAGTATTACTCACCCATAAAAAAGAGTGGCTTCATGCCATTTGTGACAACAAGAATGGACCTAGAGTGTATTATGCTAGTGAAATAAGTCAGACAAAGACAATACCATATGATTTCACTTATATGTAGAAACTAAAAAATAAAACAAATGAACAAACAGACAAAACAGAAATGGACCCATAAATACAGAGAACAAACTGATTGTTGCCAGAGGGAAGGGAGCTAAGAGATTGGGCAAAATGGGTGAAGGTCAGTGGGAGGTACATTCTTCCATTTATAGAATGAATAAGTCATGGGGATGAAAGATACAGTGTATGACATATAGTCAATGGTACTGTGATAGCATTATATGGTGCACTTGTGGGGAACACAGTGTAATGTATAGAATTGTCAAATCACTCTGTTGCACACTTGAAACTAATGTAACAGTGTGTGTCAACTATGCTTCAATAAAAAAATAATAATTAAGTTCATGCAAGTATAAGTAATATTTGGGAAATCATTAATTTTTCTTTTACTTAAAACTCCAGCTTCTGTATTATGCTGAGCAAAAATAGTATAAAATGAAAGGCTTAAAATGTTCAAGAATACCTTTACAATATAATCATAGCTTCATTAATCAAAGAGTCTACCCATTTGAAAGGAAATTGTTCTCCCCCATCCAAATGCAATTGATTTTTTACTAGACATAGCAATACTAATATAATTATTAGATGTTTTCATTGTTCTTCCTTGTTGTAATCCTTCGCCAGAATTCAGAATTTTAAGCTTTGATTATACAGTGCAGCAAATCATTTTTAAGGATGCAGTAGATTGAAAAGCCATCCTCACTTGCTGATCCATTTATTTTCTCACCCAATAAACTTTCCTTGATTTGCTGAGCACACAAAGCTCAAGACCAAGAGTAATGTCATTTGTTTTAGGCCAAAGCCACTGTCTTTCTCAAAGGGCACTGAAGGAGATTAGACTTACCGCGGTGATCACTTCACATATATACAAATATCAAATCATCATGCTGTACGCCTGAAACCAATGTTATATGCCAATTATATTTCGATTAAAAATTAACATAAATTTTTTTAAAAAGGCAGTGAGAGGCCCAAATTGCTTTGTCATTTGGTTGGTGAGACAATTAAATTAACCAGCCTTTCTGGGTTTTAGAGAAAAGTTAAAAACCCCAGCAGCTTTCAGCACATCTAGCTATGTCAATATCTTTGCATGATTTATTTAAATTAACTTTTCATTTCGAGTGCAGTGCTCTGGGAAAAGAAAGCAGCTTGAATACCTGCCCAAATGTCACAACTTTTATTAATAATGCCCCAGACTTGCAAAGTATTTTTCAGTTTCAGTCACTTGATCTCCTGGCCAAGCGTAGGAAGATCTAGGACTCAGTCCCTGGGGTCTGAATCATAATGCATTACTCCTCTCAGATAGCAACAGTTGTGTCCTCATTTATGTGTCACTCCAGTCTTGGGGCTAGCATTGAAAGGTACTTCAAAAATGCCATGTTAGGGGGTTCGCTTTGAGAAAGATTGGACCAGCTCAGGGTGGAGCCAAGATGCTTGCTGGAAACAGAAACAGGGGAATTAAGTGAAAATTTGTGAAGTGGATGCTGACAGACAGGCTTATTTTCCTGAAGGGAAGAGATTAGAAGAGACTGCTGTGGGGATGTTATGTGGCCCCAAAGAAAAAAATATATATATATATTGAGACTTTGGCTTCCACCAGAGTTTACCCTGAAGTAAGGCCAGCAGTCCATATACTCAAACCTTATTCAGAGCTTATATAATCTTTTTTAGTGCTTTATTCATATATGAGAACAGCCTGAAAGAAAGTTTCCTAGATATGCAAAACATGACAGCTGGGGGGGAAAAAAAGGAAGGAAGAAAGAAAAGAAGAGAAAAAAAAAAAGAAAAGAAAGAAAAGAAAATGGAACAGAGCTAAAGCTGTGAAAACCTCCTGGAAATTAGAAGGAAAAGATAGAGATAGAAAATAAGATTAAAAATATATATATATAGGAAACATGGAGGACACTACCAGGAGATCAGATATCCAACTAATACCTCAAAAAGAGCACAGGGAAATTAAGGGAGGATTTTAGCAAAGAAATTTTACATGATGATTCTCCAGAACAGAGTGGTCACAATAAAAGGGTTCACCAAGTGCCTAGCACGGCAAACAAAAGAGCACTTGCAAAAAAGGAACCCTTACATGTCTTCTGGGCAGGATGTATCCAAAGCCTCAAGAATTAAGATGGCATTAGCTTTCTCATTAGTAACCCTAAAATAAAAGACAATACAGCAATACTTTCAAAATTTGGGATGCCTGGATGGCTCAGTTGGTTAAGCATCTGCCTTCAGCTCAGGTCCTGATTCAGCGACCTGGGATGGAATCTTGCGTCAGGTTCCTTGCTCAGTGGAGAGCCTGCTTCTCCCTCTGTCTGCTGCTTCCCCCGCTTATGCCCACTCTCTCTCACTCTCTTTCTTTGAAAAATAAATAAAATATATTTTTTTAATATTTTCAAATTTTTGGATAGGAAATTATTTCCAACCTAAAATTCTACACTCACCCAAACTATTCACTGAGTGTAAAAATAGCATAAAGACATTTTTAGACATGTAAGATCTCAAAACTTTACCTACCATTTACCTTTATTCAAGAAGTTCCTTGGGGTTTGGGTGTGTGTGTGTGTGTGTGTCTCACATCTTCTTTGTCCATTCATCCATTACTAGGACACTTAGATTGTTTCCACATTTAGGGTGCTGTGGATAGTGTGGCAGTGAACACGGGAGTGCAGATAGCTCTTTGATATTCTGTTTTAATTTCCTTTGGATATAAACCCAGAAGTGGAATTGCTGGATCATAATGGTAGTTCTACTTTTTATTCTTTGAAGAACTGCCGTCTTATTTTCTGCAGTGGTATATGTATACAATGGAATGTTATTTCGACCATGTGAAGCATGGAAATTCTACAACTGGTGACAACATAGACGAACTCTGAAGGCATTATGTGAAGTGAAATAGCCAGACAGGAAAAGACAGATACTGTGTGGTCTCACTTATATATGGAATCTAAATTTTTTTTAAGTCCAACTCCTAGAAACAGAGTAAAAAGTGGTTGCCAGGAGCTGGAGGGTTGGGGAAATAGAGTCAAAGGGTAAAAACTTTCAACTATAAGATGAATAAGGTCTGAGGATCTAATGTACAACATAGTGATGATAGTTGATAACACTGTATTATATCATTGAAATCTGCTAACAGAGTAGAAATTAACTGTTTTCACCAAAAAAAAAAAAAAAAAGACAATGAAGATAAAGGCGTGTGGGGTAATATATACATATATCAAATCACCATGATTTACACTTCGCTTGTCTTACAGTTTTATGTCAGTTATACCTAAATAAAGCTGAATTTTTTTAAAAAAAAGGGTAGCTACTTGGATAGAATTATTCTTCTAAAACAAGAAGCTAAACCAAGAAAGAGACATAGGATCCAAAAAAGAAGAGATCCTACCCCGGGAAGAGTCAAGGGAGTCTCCAGGATGATAGGAAGGGAAATCCCAGAACAAAAGCTCCAGCAGGCCTCAGGAGGCTGAAAGAACTCCAGGAAAAAGATCTCCAAGGAAAGGAAAAAAATGAAACTGACATATTTCATGATGTACTTGACAAGTAGAGTTTTAGAGTTCTGTTAGTTAGGAAATGTATTCACAAGAGGTACACAAGAGGTATAAAAGCAAACCGAGAAATTGAACTAGGGCAATAATTGCTCTAAGACAAAACGAAACTCTATATATAGGAAAGTAAAAGAAGTCCTGGTACACCCCATTGCTGAACGAGGAACAGTAGTTACACAGTGCAAATGCTAAAGAGCAGCTTAACTAAAAATTGTTGTTTGGCTAAGAGGACAAGAAGAGGATGTGTGAGTGAGCTGCCATCATTTTTCATGGCGAGAAGCTAATTGGTAATGCCTAAAACTGAAATACCAAGAAATACAAGTTTGAAGACAATCCTTAAAAATAAGAATCTTTAAAAATAGAAGCAATAGCTCTAAGAGCTAAAGTGGGTTTAACTCTAAGGAACAAATAGTAATGAGAAGCAAGGTGGGGAAAAGGATTGCTGGTTTTCACCCTAAATCTTTTTGTTCTCTGACTTCTTAAAGTCTATACCTTGAAAATAATCAGTTCCATGTTAATTATACTTTTGGAGGTGACCTGAAACTAAAATTTCCAGAAAGGGTCAAATGTGCCACAGCTGTAATACTCCAGACAATACAAAGTAAATACTCCCTTTACAAACTTAATTATACTGATATTTTACTTACAATTATAGACCAAAGTTTGAATTTGCTGGGCAGCCTAAAGTACCAGGGTCACCTGATAAGTGATAAATTTGGCTCTCATTTAGTTTCTTGTTGGCCTTTCCTTTGGAGTACATATGCTATGTCAATTAAATCCTTCTGGGGCATTTTTCTTCTCTTGCCAGCCACCGTGTGATTTTGGCCTTAAATATAGGAATATCAGCTACTTGATCATATGGCTGTGGCCTTGAGGTTCAGGTACTGGAAGCAATTATTTGAGAGCGCAAGCTAAGGATGGGACAAAGTTATTAAGATTGTAAGACTAATGAACTTGTGCTTTCCACTTCCATCTTTACTGTTAACTAGTATCAGCTGCACTACAGATGCCACTTGCTCCTTCTGTATCTCCATTTATAAGACATTTTTAGGAGAAGAGTAATGAAGGGAATAAGAGCTTAGCTCCTGAGATCAACTTGATAGAAAAAGAGCAAGACATCAGGTCTCATTTTTAAGAAAATCTTTGACTTTCTAAAAGAGGCCTCTTTCATCCCTAGTTCTTTGTAACATGGGCAGGTAATGTCTTGATCCCATTTTTTGTTGTATTGTTTGGATTTTTTTTTTTCACTGGTATCTAATAATGCACAGACCTGCTGGGTTCTTCTAAGTTCTGCACAGGTCTTGCTTTCAACGCATCTAGGTTCACATCTGTATGATGCCTACTGTGAAAATTGTTTAATTGAAACAGCCATGTAGGCCATCAGAGCACTGGAGTTTCCCTGGGCCTCACGACATAAGTAACTGCGATAATAAACCAATGTGTTTTCATCGATGACTCTAGGTTACTCTGGAAATTGTGTTTAAACATTATTTGCAAAAACGAACATTTCAAGATGATATGATAATTGCTTTACTCTCTTTAAGATGCCAAGATGCTTAGCATAAGTTTTCACAGATTTGCAGACTAAATCAACAATGAGCCATGTAAGCAAAGCTCCAGGCAAGGAACCCTGCTTCAGTTATTTAAGCCTTTCTTAATAATATTTTTTTTAATACCCTCAGGTCTTTTCCTACTTTTTCTATATCACTTCCTGAACATTTTACTGAAGTATAATGTGCATAGAGAATAGAACACATATCTAAAGAGAACTGAGCACTCCTGTGTAACCAGCACCCAGATAAAGAAATAGAACATGACCAGTACCTCCTATGTATCCTTTCTCAATCACTGTCTCCCAAGGGACACCACTGTGCTGCCTTCCAACAGCATAGATGAGATGGAATCACACAGCTTGTCCTCTTCTGTGTCTTGTCTCCTTCACTCAACATGATTCATATAAAGTTCATCCATCGTTGAGCATGGTTCTAGTGATGGTTGAGCGTGCTTCTAGTGATGGTTGAGCGTGCTTCTAGTGACGGTTGGGCATGGTTCTAGTGGTGGTTGGGCATGGTTCTAGTGGTGGTTGGGCATGGTTCTAGTGTACTCTTACCATAGACTGTTCCACTATTGTGTATGTACCACATTAACTATTTATTCTTCTATGGGTAGGTGTTTGAGCATTTCCAGCTTTGGTTTATTAAAAGCAGTGCAGTTTTGCACATTATAGTATGTATCTTTTGAAAAACATATATAAGCACATCTATTGAGTATGTATATAGGAATGTGGACCTGGCTCATAAGGTATGTCTACACATTCAGTTTTAATCGATAGTGCCAAACAGTTTCCCAGAGTTGTTGGGTCAACTTTTAACTCCTTTTGTTCAGGGCTTATTTATTTAATGATATTCCCAAGAAGAGGCATTTTATTAGGTCACTGTTTTTTTCATTGGAAGTTTCAAAATCATGATGATTATTCAGTAGGGATATGACCCATTTAAATGAATCTGTCACAGAAAGTAGAATGCTTTGATTTATGAATTATAACAAAAAAAATTCTCTCGGGATATTGGAGTAAACACTTGGTCATTAGAAATTTTTGCAGACTTATTACAAAGGAAAAAAAATCCGCTAACATCTATATAGAAAGTAAGTTTGGGCAATCTCTCAAATGGACAGTTCAGAGGGAAACTTCCAGCAACAGTCATTATGTAGTAAGCAAAGGACAACAGAGGGATTCTAAAACCAAGAACCAGGCAATCTGAGATAATGTCTCAAATCTACCAACCTTGTGTAAACCTCTTAATTTATCTGAGCCTTTCTTTTTCTCTTCTACAAAATAAGAGTCTGAATCCACATTCTGAATGTAAAGATTACATGAAGATACATTGTATTATGTATGTCAATGGTAATTATATAAAACAGAGAGAGATTTTTTTTTAAAAATTTATTTATTTATTTATTTGACAGGAAAAGAGAGAGAGAGAGCACAAGCATGCAGAGGGAGAGGGAGAAGCAGGCTCCCTGCTTAGTAAGGAGCCTGACATGGGGCTTGATCCCAGGACCCTGGGATCATGACCTAAGCTGAAAGCAGTAGCTTAACCAACTGAGCCACCCAGGAGCCCCAGAAGAGAGAGCTTATGTTTTACATCAAAAACTTGGAACATACGGGACACCTGGGTGGCTCAGTCAGTTAAGTGTCTGCTCAGGTGATGATCCCAAGGTTCTGGGATCTAGTTCCACATCAGGCTCCTTGCTTGGTGGGGAGCCCGCTTCTCCCTCTGCCTGATGTTCCCCCTGCTTGTTCTCTCTCTCTGACAAATAAATAAATAAAATCTTTTTTTTTAATTACAAAATTACATAACATATTCTTAGACCATAACATTAAATTTTTAACTGTCCAATTATATTCCTAGAGAATATATTTTCCCGGTCTTGGTTTAGCCCTGCTTTTTGATCAGCTGTCCCCATTTTTAGCATTAGAAGTATTACACAGTCCAACGTCAGGGAATTACACTAATTCATGTACATTAATGACCCCGGTGGTCATTAGTTTACTAGCTGGTTTACTGTTAGTTTACTGGTTGCATTGCGGGTTGTCAGTAGCGCTTTGCCACTATCTTAGCAAATCGTGACTAAAGATGTGCAGTGTGTTCCCGGAATGCAAGCTCTTGCTCAGATAGTTTACCTCAGATAATGCCGTCTCTTTTCCTAGCCAATTCACAGATTGCTTTATGTCATACTTTTTGGTACTTTTATAGTCTGGTGTGAGTTGTTCTGAAAACCAATTCCACTGATGTGGCATAATGTGTTTAACGGCCGATTGAAAATGCCAAAGTCGTCGTCTTCACCGTCTGGGCATTGATCGGGGCCAAGTATGACAAAGATCAGATTTTGAATATATATTACCTTAATAATCTGCTTTTTTGTTTTATTCTATTTTCTCCTCTCTTTTGTTTCTCTTTTTTTATGTCCCCACATATGCCACATGCAGTGCGTTTGGCGTAGTTATGCAGCCGATGAGAAGTCTGTTTCCATTGCCACCTGGAAGCCACACTTGAAGGCCTTGCACACCTGCAGCCCTACCAAGTAGGTATCAGTGTGACAGCTGGTGCTGTCATTGAGCCTCTTCATGTTCGGAAAACAAACCACACACACACACACACACACACACGAGCACACTCACTCACGCACACATGCACATGTTGATTTTTGTCTTATTCTCTGTTGCCCTTTGAGAGATTCAAACCTGTTCAGTAGGAACTCGGGCACAAAACTAAATGGACTCAGCATCATTCCTCACCATTCACAGACTGAGCTTAAAGATTAAAGAAATTCCTACTTTTATAGAGCTTGGCTCTACTATTTTATGTTTATTTTCTAATAAATCATTTCCTAAAGCCCACCGAAATTCTAAAAGTAAACCACCATGGTTCTTGGAAAACAGTAATTGTTTAAACTCCATCCATCACCTGACCCCAAGCGGGGAGCCCTCTGAAAGCAATGCATCTTTGCACAAAGCCCCTCAATGTCATTTCTCATCTGGATCCTCTCAGAGGATGGGTCCTGGAGCTTTTCACTTGCTGAGCAAGCTAGTATCCATAGCAAAAGAGTTCTAAGAAAATTACAGCATACAGTGAAGCAGTGGGGTCAGCCAGATTAAAATTTGAAATTAGCATTCAAAATTGGAAAGTAATATGGCTTCCATACACATTTCATTGGCCCAAACAAATCGCCTGTCCAGGCCTCAATTCAAAGGGGCAGGAAAGTCCTCCCATGTGCCTGGAAAGAGAAGAGAACCAGAAAAATTATGAACAGCTCTCATGGTTACCACAGTGATCTTTAACTTAAAAAAAAAAAAAAAAAAAAAAAAAATCCTTAGTCCCGGAATCCTGGACTCCAGTTCAACTAACAGAACATACTTAATCAAAATCACTGTCTCATTAAAGAAATCTTCATCAAAACAACCAAAGCATGTAAGCCAAGAGAGAGGCTTTCTGTGTGTCACCCGGCTTGATTGCAATGGTCATTTCCTCAGGTTCTTCAAAAGTTACCAAACTGCTTATTTACTTAGTACTTTAGAACACCTGCTGTTCCCCTTCATAGTCCAACAAAACCTTAATCCTACTAGTGGCTTCATGGGATTCAAGGCATCCCACTACTGGGATTCAGAGAAACGTCTTTCTTACTTGATGCGGAAAAGAAACCAGCTGGGGAACCCTTCATGACTTCTTGCCTGGAACTGAAGTCTCAGAGGAGATTTGTGCTGCTTCAGAGCACACACTGTTAGGAAGCCTTACATCTGTCATTAACTGTCAGGATCTGTTACATTGCTTCCCTGATCCTCCCCGGGCTCCATCCACAAAGTGAAGGACGAGAGGTGAGCAAGAGAACTTCTAAGCTCTGACGGGACGTGTCTCCTAAAAGTTGGGGTCAAAAATTCCTCAGCACCTGTGATAGAGATATTCATAGAACCCCAGGTCTTCAGAAGGGATGGAAATTTAAGAAGGAATGAAGCATGGATACTGTCAAATGAAGGCATGCATGAGAAGTCTCATTTCGTGCAGATCTTAAAATTGAATTTGCTTTCCTTTATGGAGTATGAGACTCCTTCAGAGTTGTGGTAATAAAAAAAAAATCTATTCCTTGGGTGTAATGATTCAGAAATGGGAATTGTACAGAAATTGCATTTCTTGTACTCATGAAGGTTTCTAGGTATATATGTAAGAGGAAGACTAGTAGAAGAAACAAAAAGAAGGTTCTCGAGTGACAAAAGAGAGTGGGCTATTATCATGTGATAATTCGGCTTTCTGCTTCCTGAGGTTTTTAGATTAAAGTCATTCTGGGGCCTGGAAAAAATTATTGAATAATAAGTCAAACCCTTCCAGTGCATAAACTATTATTTTACTTCATGATTTCTCTTATTTCCGCTGAAATTGGAGAGGGGAAGGAAGGAATTTATATATTCATGTTGTTCCACCCTGGCTGTCAGCCATCCTCCTCATTGTCTTTTCCCAGCATCCCTCCCCCCTTTAACTGCTGAGTCTCGACCCCATTTACTGAATATCGGGTACTTGTCCTGAATGGCACGGCCATCCCTGGCAAAGCTCATGGGAACCTGAATGTCCTAACATCTCTCCATGTTACTGTTCCAAATTGTGTGTTCTTATTCTTTATTATTGTTATTGGTTTTGTTAAACCACACACACAAAAAAAAATTCAGTGCAAAGAAAAAAAATCAAAATTTTGCCTTCAAATTGAATGTTTTCACAGGCTCCTTGAAGCCAAGTTCAGAACCTTTGCTTTAGAAAGCAAACCTGCTTTAATCAAGTTTGTAGACCTGTGAAGGATATTTTTACGTTTATAATTAACTGGCTTTAGTGCAGTTAATTTAGTGCAGCTTAGTGCACTCTGAGTGCAGAGTGATATAATAAGAAATGGACCGAAACTTCTTTTTATTTATACAGTGTATTTTGTATAACATTCAGAGTTTAAGAACTTCTGAAGAGATGATTCATTCATTCATTTGTGCATTCATTAAATAACTATTCAGTAAGCACCTGTTATTTTGCAAGGCATTGTTCCAGGTACTAGAAGTGTAGCAGTGAAAGGAAAAAAAAATAATAATAATAACCAACAAAAAAAACCCCAAATGGCTTTAGGGAATGTATATTCAAGGGACACTGGGAAGAGAAAATAAATAAATAAATAAATAAATATCATAGAGTTGGCTAAGGAGAACAGTAAAGTAGGGAAGGAATTTGGGGGACTTTAGGGATTATAATTTCAAATAGGTGGTCAGGAAAGAGATCATATTATCTATAGCATCACTCTCAATGATATCACTGTCATTAATCATGAACTCATGCTCTTATTCCCAGGAGTTTTAGAGATACAATGAGATACTTTGACTCCTCAACCTCATTCCGGGGAATAGGATGGAAGAGAGGTGTGACAGGTGTGCAGGGGACACAGGGTAGGGTGAGGGGACCGGCCATATCCCTCAGTCCTGCTGGGGAGACATCCTGCAGTTTCTGACTCTCTCCCTCTGGTCTGGCCGGTCTCCCATGGGTTTTCAGGGTCTTAGCAGTTGCTATTTCAGAGTTTTAATAAGAGAAGGATTTACAGAAGGAACACATTTTTCTTGATTTTCTTCTCAGAGAAAAGGCTGTGCAGAGTATGTAACACAGGTAAATGTGCTCTTTTAGGGAGTGACTGATATTTTATGAAGCTGTGGGGAATTATCAAGCTCCAAGGATGCCATGTGATAGTGTCAGAAGTCAGAATGTAGATATGCTCTAATCCAGACCCTTCAATTTATTCATAAGAAAATCAAGATCTACCAGAAAGTGAGGTGCTTGCCTGAGGACACACAGCTCATTTGTAAAGAGTAGGGACCCTACGCCGTGTTGCACAGACCTGAATTTGCTAAAATGGGCTGTTAAAAATACCATCCAACACTAGTCCTGGACAGTTGTGATCAATTTCCCAGGCACCTAATTTACTCCAAGAGAATTCATACTGTATACAATATGAGAACAAAATCTTCCTCAAGAAGTGATTGAAGCTACAGTGTACCCAGCACCCTTCTAAGAGTCTTTGTTCACGCCAGTCAGATCAGAACCACTTTCTTAACCATGGATAACTTGAGCTAACATGCGGTCTACAGTTTGGGGTTATGTGTGGGCACTGTTGGTCTTGCTAAGTAAAAATGCCAGCTCAGGTACCACAAAGAATATATGTTTGAAAGTTGGGTACACTTTGTATAAGGAATACTGCTTCTGTGGATCTTGCTCGAAAAGAATTACTTAAGGTACTTTATTCCCCATCCTCCGTTATCGAGTGCTGTAAATGTATTCACTGGTTTATCATCATTTCTCTTCTGCCTACACGCACCTGAAGGAAAGAACAAGGGGAAGCATCAAGCAGGTTTGTGATTTCTCTTCTGCTCCATGTTTGTTTATAAATCTGATGCCTAACCGATGTTTTAAATGTATCTCATGTGAGTAAAATTGATCAACAAATACAAGATGATTAAAAGTGACCTTTCACAAGATTGCCTGCAAAGGTTACTGTTTCACTGAACCGCCCCCCCTTGGAAGCATCAGTGTCTCCCTAACTCACTGCTTCTTATAATTGGCAGGGTATGGAAAATTCTTGGGGAAAGAATTCTTGGTTATTCCTTGCTACCCTTTTTCTCAGACAGAAGTCTTACCAAAGTATTCAAATTCTGGGAAGCACTGTAAGATATATTCCCCTTCATCAGGGTCCTTTTAGAATAAGAAAATGGGTTTTTTGGGCAAAAGGAACACTGTGTACAAGAGGTAAGAACAATCTCTCTGTGACATCTCCAGCTCATTAAGCACTGGTGTACCTGAGTAACATGATTCAGAGGAAGAGCCTCCCCCCGCCACCACTGCCCTATCCTTTAGGAAGAAGACAATCCTCCCAGAAATTTCACCAAATAATTTACGGCCATTCTTTCATGCCTTTCAGGGAAATGCCTTATCAGATTAAAGAGCAGAAAGTTAGACTGAGGAAGAATTGGAGATGAAAGAGAACATTTTATTCTGTGTTAGTGAGTGCCAGAAAGAGTCTGGATTTGGGAGCAAAGCCCCAAAGGACAGAACCAGGTAGATCTTGGCACTGATGGTGTGAGGAGTAGCAGAGACAGAACCAGCAGGAGAATCCCAGGTGCCTGGAAGGGAAGAAGAAAAAAAATTTCCTATCATTGCTACTTGTTTCTGTAATGAGGACACAGAGGCATTCCACCACAGCAGAGTTGGCCCCTGGGTGGGGGCCAGTGGGAGTCCAGGGAAGGTCCCTTAGTTTTGTACTGTCATACTAGACACTAATTATAATCTATTCATACCATACTGAAACCAGTTTCAAAAGGTCACTTGGAATCATGAGGTTCTGGGTCCTCCATTTCTGCACTATATGAACACTTAAAAAGATTCACAAGCCAGAATCTAATTGCATCCATGATGAGAGACAGATGTGGCAGGGTGCACAACACTCCTTCAAAGTAGGTAAGCCTACACAGGGATGACATTAAAACCCCTTCTCTTACTTGGTAGACAAAGAGTTAGAGCCAAGGTCACTAGATATTCCTGGGTGCTATTTCCAGAAAGTTTTAGTAGCCTAAAGATTTGATCTTCTCTACTTTAGAGATGTTTCTGCCCAAAGAGAGGTTCTGGTCATTAGACTGAGAACATTCTTTGAATAGACTCCGGAAGAGGCAATCTCTACAATTTTGGCCATTTGGTCCTCTTGTCTAGATGTCCTGCAAACCCCGCCATCCTTCTGTTTTACTTGAAAAGAGTTACACAAATAAATCATAGCCATTATAAGCCATTTAGTCTATTTGGTGATATTTGAAAAGCTTGCCTTTTTTTAGGAGCTATCCCTTTACAGATCGTGTCAAAGGGTAATTCGTCTCCAAATCCTAAAGGCAGAGACTATCTTTGGCACAAACTCCATAGCTACCTGAGAGTAAGGTCGCCTATCTTGGTTTCATCCTCCAAAACAGAGCTGTTGGCACCTAAAGGGGAAGTCTGTGAATCACGTAGAGGTTCTTTGCAGAAGTGTGACCTGGTATGACAGTCCTGAGAGAGGGGTCCCCTTGAGCTGACACGATATTGCACTTTTTCCAAATGTTACCAAGGCAGGAAGCAAAGACAAAATTAAAGTGTAACTATGGAGCTTCTGTTCCTCACTCCAAAAATGAACATCCCAATCAGCTGTCACGATTCAAAAAGACCACCGACCAAATTGTTTACATTTCATGATGTTCATTTATAGCTAAAACATCAAAATTTTATTCTACATGCTTGTGACTAAGGGTGTCAAAAATGACTCACATGTAGTTTTGAACATAGAAACCCCAAGATATGTTACACAGACATTTCTTGTTTCTCTAGGGTCATTGGACACTTAGCAGAAACCCCCATGAAATGTCCTATATTACCATTTATCTGGCATGCATGCCTTACTTGATGTGTCCTACTTCATACACATAGGTCTTCTGTCCCCCAGTGATGCATCACATCTCCCTTTGCAAAGCTAGGACTGGGAATGTGCTCAATAAACAGTTCTTGGATAGAGTAATAAAATGTCCCTGACCTCAAGTAGCTCCACATAGAAAGAGAAAACACCAACAAAAACGGGAAAGAGGAAATAATAAAAAGACAATGAGGTAATAAGAACACTTCAATAATCTGAAGGAAACAAGCCAAAGCTCCCATTTTAACATGACTTAAGCTTCCACCTTGCTGGGTTCCATAGGCAGTGGAGTTTATGATACTGCATAAGGAATGCAGAAAGACTATAGTATTAACAGTAGCAACAGTACCATCTTAAGAAAAACAAATTTGCCCTTACTCAAGCAAAATATGCACAAAGGAAAATGCATTTATAATGAGGATTGTTTCTTGGAAGAGAGCAGATTTGGGTCCAGGCTATTGTTGATTAATCCTGGACCCGATTTCAAATGGATTGATTACTGCCACCCAAGCGCAAAGCCCTTGACTATGTTTGGGGCCACTGGGTTACTGATGGCGATTCAGATAAGCAGAAGAGATAAACTTCTGCCAACTCTATCTTCCGGTTATCTCAGAACCTGAAGTCTCCTAAAATCTTTCATCATCGCTTTTTATTGTGTTAAGAACTGGGAGTAATTCAGGCGTAGTTGGGTTTAGTACAGTAGCCAGTAACTCTTTCCTGGTCCCTGGCATTGTTTCCTCTGAATAACCAGGCCATACTCGGAGAGGCTTTTCTCACTGCAAAATGTAGTGAGGCATCACACACATTCATATACCCCCATAGCTAACTAAGTTCCCATCTTTGGAATATTCTGGTTAGAGAGAGTTTTGTCTTTCTACCCTGAGGTTAGGGTATGTTTAAACAAATTTGGGCTAGGGAAAGACATCCAGTTCGGTGATGCTTTTGCATTATTTGCAACAGGTCCAACATTTTTCTTTAAAAATACAAATCATCAGTCTCAAGAGGAGCTCAACTGAAGAACAGTTGAAATATTGTCTCTTTGAGACATTAAAATGATGTCTTTGGTACGGGGTCAGGTACAAATTATTATTAGTCTCAAGTGAGCCTGCTCTGTTCTTCCTCTGCTTAGACCATAAACGCAGCTTCTTTAGCATCATTTAATGATTCATTTGTTTTCCTCTATCTTCCCATTGAAACAGTTCTAATCCCATATGTGGTGAGTAGGTTTATTGATTTTAGTATAATAATTATCCCATTGAGTAACTTCTCCAACTCATTTTTTTAAACTGGATAGGTTTTCTCTGTTTTGGTACAAATTGTGACTTTCAGAAAATAGAATATTCACCTATAAACCCATCTAACCAAATTAAGCCAGTATTCTCGCCTTGAGATTTTTAGGCCCTCCTCCCTTTCTCCTTGACTTAGCCATCTTGCACGCACCGCACAAAAAGCTCTTACTTCTTCCTACCTATGTTAGGTTTTTATTGCTACAGGAATAGATCATGCCAACGGAAGTTTAGGTATTATCTATAAATCCCACTACCTCTGCCTACCCTGGCTCCTTAATCAACAATTGTTGGCTACGTGCATGCTTCATAGTTAAGCTACCCTGATCACCGTCTATAGGCTTTAAATAGAACCCTGTCAGACTTCTTATTAGACTATAAATTTGCTTGAACAGGTTCTTGTGAGAGTGTTATAAAGATGCATGTCTTAAAAGTTAAAGCATAAATGATATATTTTTTAATTACATTATCATCTTCTGCTGTGATCCACTGAGTGCTTTGTCCAAATTGCTCCTACATGGTTGGCTTTATTAGGTTCTGAGATGTGCGGTTCTTAAGAGAGAACTCTAGAATGCGGAGAGAAAAGACTGCGTTCTTGTATTTCTTGGGCGTTTGTTTTCCACTATTTACATTTTCTTTCTTCTGTGTGCAAAGAATGATCTGCATGTGTTGTTAAACCAAGTAAGACTAGACTTTTTTTTTTTTTTTCCCAGCATAATCAACTTGTGTCCTTATGGGCAAAATGTTAGATTGTTTCAAAAACAATCTTTTGAAAATGGTTTCTCCTTCTGTTCGCATTTATTGATAGAGGGAAAGGATTTAGTCTTTTAAAAACACATCAAAAGACGTACAATAAAAACTCTTTTTTTAACAAGCTAGTGATTTAGAATCTTCTGACTTTTTAAAGCATGTATTCTGACAATTAGTTATTGATATTAACTATAACTACAGGTGTTTATGCAAATCAGGAACTTTTTTAATATTTCAAAGCAATTAGTGATATCAACTTCATTGGTTCCTATAAATATTTATTTTTCAAAGTTCCGAAATTGTTTATCCCTTGTTTATACTGCATTGGATTGCAAAGGTTGCTATATTTTAAAATATTTATGTTCTTATTTTCACATAGCTCTGATGCTAACACACAGGCTACCATCGTTTGTAATGCCTGCTTCACGTCCAGTCCTTTCAACCTCACCATTAAGAGCACTGATTATACTCCAAGCAGCACAATTAAGCTCCGTAGTTAGTACTTACTGCTTAAATAGTCTGTGTACTTAGATCTGAAAAACAATAAAGCCAAATGGCTTTGTTGTTCTAAAAAGAAATCCCTGAGCACTTTCGTGGTGGTGAAATGCTTAGTAATGTGCTGCTCTATCTCCCTCACTCCTAGTAAGTTCTGTAGTAATAAGCAGAAGCTCTTCAGAATGTACACCTCACGGAAGCAGAGGTACCCAGCATCCCGGCTATTGACATGAAATTTGAGAATGCCAACTAACCTCAGGTGCATGACCAGGTTCTACCGCCATCCTACCTGAGCCCCGCTCAGAGACTCACTCTTCCTAAGGACTTCTTGAATGAGGTTTTCAAGCCGCTTGTTATTTTCCTTGTTGCCTGTTGCCTGCTTTGATACTCTAGCCCAGGGCCAAATAGGCAGGGTCCCGCACAGCCCTGGCTGTCGGCCCCTTGGCGCCTCCTTGTGGTGGGACAGCTGCTGAACTGCTGCACGCACTGGATGGTTACGGCTCAGTCGCCATATTGTGCCTGAGGCGAGAATTTGTAGAATGCTTATCCTGTGAAGGGCTAACACCCTAATTAAGTATTAACAAGGACTACAGCGTTCTAAGTCCGAGAGGATTACTGTGGGGTTACGGTAATGCCACCCAGTTCCCTGGCAGGGAACATCCAGTAGTAGCCTGCATGCTGGGCCATTTGAGGAACGTGTCCATCTGGTTCCTAGAGGGGAAGAATCCCCCTGCACAGTCCCCCGTCCTTGTGCATACTCAAAGATGCCACGACCAATGACTACAATGTCCTTTGGGTTACTTGGGGTTACCTTCTCCAGAAAGAGACCTTCTTATTTGTCTCCTAGGACTAATCTTTGACAATCTTCCTAAAAACACTGTTCCATGAATCTTTTTCAAAAATCATGTTTATAAGGGGCGCCTGGCTGGCAGAGCATGTGAGTCTCAATCTCAGGGTCATGGGTTCAAGCCCCAAGTTGGGCATGGAGCCTACTTAAAAAAAAAAAGAAGAAGAAGAAGAAGTGTTTAGATATGACAAAAAGTAAGAAAGTAATAAAAACTTGAATGAACCAGTAAAGAGTCCATCTTTTTAATCAGTGTACATTTTCAATAACAGCCATCTAATCAGTTTAATAGTCATCTAATCAAGATGTTCTGTTGATTTCCAAATGGGGAAAAGAAGCAGAAAAACTAATAGAAGTGAGCTTTTTTTGTAAGAACAGGTCTTCGTTTTGGAGAACAAAATTTTGCCTGGTTAAAAAATTCTGGGTTAAGATTTTATTCTTAACTTTGATACAATTATGTCAAAAGAGAGGGTGAAAACATTAATTTTTTTTCTAATTTCATATGTAATATGTTGGATTCACTTTAAAATGATTTTTGATAATTCTTTTCATATTAGACATTGGCAAATATTCATGCAGTTAAGAAGGACAAAAAGGGACATGGTACCTAGAACTCGTTTATATCAACTTTAAGTACTTTAAATAGTACTAAGATTCAGAGAAAAATATTATTTCCACTTTCCATGAGTTATTAAAGATGCATCAAAACGTTTCAGAGGCAACTTTTAAAAAATATTTGCATAGGAGCAATATTGTTTTTAAATATTTCATTATTGCCAATCAGCCATGAGGGTTTGACGCTGATACTTATTTCCAACTTTTTTACTTTTTCAGTAATTGAAATTTTAAAAAAGAAAAAACAAAATTTCATATTAAATGGTTTTATGATGTTTTCATCAGTTTCCTCTTCACTTAGTTGGTGTAAGAAACAGATATATCGTTAAAGATTAAGAAAGTAATTTGATATTAACGAAACCCAACCTTCTGTAGTAATTAGCATCTGTGAGTTCCAGAAAAGGTAACCAACTAGATAAAGTACAGTGAGAACATTTGTAGTGATAGCTATGTAAACTTCAGCCATTCGTTAATCTAAATAAAGGTGCAGAGTTGAGCATATGTTCCTGATTCCAATCATCATAAATTTAAATGATGGAACAGATGTGCTGAAACTGAAGAGAGATGTGAAATTTTTACTATTTAAAAAAAAATAAAATAAAAAGGTTGAGAAGAGTAGACATTTTGGGCCCTATCCCTTTTATCTCTTTGAGGATTTGTTTAAATGATTTGAAGGTTTGGGATGACATGGAGAACCCAGCCTCAGCATAAAAAGATGCAGTTTTATATGTTATTGTTGCTGTTGTTTGATGTGATCCACCATTTAATCATGCATTCGTCTGGTGCAGAGAAAGCCTTTGACTGACGGGATTGTTTTAAAGAACCCTTGAACCCACCCGGCCCCATCACAAAACTGCCCAGCCTGTTCTCTGCATGTGCCTTCAGCTAGTCGTGCTGGGCTTAGCTACATCTGCATTTCCGAGGGGAGCTGTCCGTGGCATGGTCGACTTGTTTATTGTTACCAGGACTTTCTGATCACCACAGTTCATTATTTTATTTGTTTTCATGTAAACACATAAAATGTGGTGTCTTTTTAGAATATCATTTATTAAGCAACTAGGCATGGAAAAATAAATGTTACTGTTTCTTGTTAGCTACAAAACACATAACCACTAAACACATTTGCTGTTGGCATGCTGCAGCTGGGGACAGTGGACGTTGCGGTAAGTGGAAAAAACCAGGGCTCCACTTTGTCTCAGATAACCCGAGTCCATGAGAACACTGCCTCCTTCATGCCCCTCGAAGGCTGCAGCATGAATGCGGGTCTCGGCCTCTCAGAGCAGCTGCTCCAAGTACTGCCTTCAGACCCTAGACCCTTCACCCTTCATTTCTTCAGACCCCCAAGTGGCCTGGGCCTCTCACTAGGTACCAGTGTCATTCTCTGATGAACAACACAGTGCTTTATAAATGAAACACAAAAAGAACACAAACAAAATGGGGACACAGCACCTCTTACAGTCCTCTTGGTTCCCACAAAAATCCCTTAGCCATGTTGCTATTTTCATCCTTATGTTTGAGATGAGGACTGCAAACTCCAAGCCTCTTTGATTCCAACCTGCCCTTCCCACCACCTCACACAGCATCTTTTGAGGAGGAAATCGTGGAGATGCACTTTCAGTTTTGTTGTTGTTGTTAATGCTTCCTTTATCAACCCACGGCATTTCAGTTCTCGCTGGCATCTGAGAACTGAATGTCGGAACAAATATAATTTACCAGTAGCTGCCACAGCAAATCAATAACCTGTTTAATAGCAGGAAATTGTGTTAGTGAACATAACATCTCATTCCGTTAATCAGTCATCACATTCATTATATGTTGGGGCTGTTCTACATTGTGTGGTTTTTGTCTCACAAGAATGAATGCAAGCAAAAAAGAAATGGGTGTTAAGTGTTGTATGTTTGCTCTTATGTATGCAGTACTACCAACCGCTAGGAGATTGCATGAATTTATGGATATCATAATCTTGCCTGGAATATGAAATGCATGCAGAATATAGATATATGTGTATACGTAACTGTCATCCCTGTAGAAATGCTCAGAAATTACAAAGAGATATGCTCCCAAATAAAAAATTACTTTCTTTAAATATCCAAAGTCAAGGTCAAAGCTAAAAATCTGTTTCTAAAGCAAACACCGAACCAGTTCTTGGTTATGTCCAGTGTAATTGTGTCCAAACTACCGTACCCGATGTTGATTCTTTCTGTGATGAATCCAGGAAAGGGTGTCCCACCTAGACAGTGAGATTAAGTTCAAACGAATGCAAACAGATTAAATAAAGCTCTGGTTTTCAATAAGGGAAGACTATATTGCTATGCTCCTACTCGCTGAAAACATGTTGTCTATTGAAATATAGTATACAGTCTCATCAAAGTATTTACCCAAGTGGAGTGGAAGAAATTGCTTGAAATGGAATAATCATGCCTCTGTTGTCCACAGTCAGAAGCTAAGTTTTAAGGAGCGAGTACGCATGGCTAGCCCAAGGGGCCAGAGTATTAAGAGCAGACAAGCGTCCGTAGGTGACAGGAGGTCCCCGAGCACCGACATCACCGCCGAGGGCAGCCCCACCAAAGTGCAGAAGAGCTGGAGCTTCAACGACCGCACCCGCTTCCGGCCCTCGCTGCGCCTCAAAAGTTCTCAGCCCAAACCGGTGATAGACGGTAAGCCCTGTTTTTCCATAACTGTGTTTAATTGGATAGGCTATCGTGAGCGAGATTATGAAGTAATTAATTCTCCATGGTACCAGTTGAAGATAGAAGAAAACAACCCCAAGGAAGGAATTGTTTGTTGGTTTTATTGGAAATTTATTCAGTGCCTTGGGCAAATGTACAGAACATAAGTTTACTTTTGGGAGCAACTTTGGCAACTAAATCTACATTTCAAAGGAGTCAAACAAAATGTGGTTACTTCTTCACTCTTATCTACAACACGCTGTTACTTCTCAGACAAAGTCCCTATCAAGTTCAACGTGACTGTCCTTCTCACGTATAGGTTATGTCTGACCAGCCAAGGTCTGTGGCCAGAGATGACCAGGTGGTCCGTGAATGACTTGAAACACAGTCAGAAGGGTAACAATAACTTTCTGGACAACAGTGAAGATGCTGTTCCCTTCTCTATGCTCTCTCCACCCCTAAATCAGAGACCACTGCTTATCTTCCTTAGCAAGATTCCTGTTGAAAGTTCTTACCTAATGCTAAGTAGAATTCAAGTTCTTCTCCCAAAAGCAGCCAACCTACTTTATTCACCATACAATGTTTCAGAAGTGTACTCGCTAACACATTTTATTGAGTACCACATCATTTTCATGTTTATAAAGCAGTTTCTTTTTCACATAAGATTAGCTTGGTTTTCCTTTTAAGTATGCCCCCTTGGGATCTCTCTTTTTTTTTTTTTTTAAGATTTTATTTATGTATTTGAGAAAGAGAGAGAGATCACAAGTAGGCAGAGAGGCAGGCAGAGAGAGGGGGAAGCAGGCTTCCTACTAAGCAGAGAGCCCGATGCGGGGCTCGATTCCAGGACTCTGAGACCATTCCCTGAGCCTAAGGCAGCGGCTTAACCCACTGAGCCACCGAGGGTCCCCCCTCTGGGATCTCTTAAACTGGGCGAAGAACCAAGGTCAAATAGCATCTTCCATGAATACATAAAAACTGCAAAGGCTATCGGCCCTCCTGTTCTCGTTCCCTGGTGTTACCTGTATTTTCCCAGGCTCTGAAAGCCTGAGGGATAAAATTAACAACCAGGGGTCATAATCTCTGTGATCTTAGGCTCCCTGGAACCTCAGCCTACGGGTTCCTCCCAGCTCATTCAGAGATCCCCAGGGCTATCCCTCCCACTCTCCAGTGAGCAGCACGAGTCCCCTCTGCACACCTCTTCATTCTCCACAACTCCGTGGATGCCATGCTCTCCAAGTGGACGTCTCCGCTGCCAAGCACCACATTCCTGGTGGAGCTGGCAGCTCCTGTCTCGGCGGCAGGACAGGCTGATGCTGCCAGGCTTCCCTCCACCTGTCACTCTGCTAAGGTAGGAAATGCTTCCTCCACCAACCCTGGACACTCCCCTTCAAGACTTTGAGTGTCTGGAGTCACTGGAGGCACCTATTTTCAGTGTCCTCTGGTTTCTACACTCGCCTGCTCAGGAATTTGGCTGAAAGCCCATGAACAGCTGAGTCAAGAGTTACCCGTTACAGGGCTTTATGTTGCACTCAAAATAGACTTTCTGAATATAAATGGATGCATCATTTCTGGAAGGCGATTTGGCAACATATATCAAAAGCCTAAGCCTGGACACATCCCACCAACCAATTCCATTTCTAGGATATAATCAATATAATGAAACAACATCAGACATTAGAAATGGTGCTACAAATCAAAAATTATTGACATGAAAAGGTGAGCATAAAAAATAAATTGTTCCCTTTTGCTGTGTGTGTGTGTGTGTGTGTGTGTGTGTGTGTAAATTCATGTACTTACAGGAAAAAGTCTGGAAGTATTTATAGCAATATATGAACAATTACCTCCAAGTGATGAGGTCATAGTTATACTTTCTTTCTTCATTTTGTCTGTATTTCCTATTATTTCTACAATGAACATGTAAAGCTTTTGCAAAAGAAAACAAAGGATGATTTTCTATTAAAAAATTGGACCTTCTTTTTACCCAATACCCTCCCTTCCCCGATTCTAGGGACCCTTGGTCTAACACCCTCTCCTTAGGGTGATTCCCCCCACACACTCCCCTCTGCCAAGAGGTAGAAGGATGCCCTGTCTTAATGCTTAGCCTCTGCTGAGTGTAGACATGGATTGTCTAATGAAGTTGAACATACCACAAATAGAGCTGTATTAGGCTCTAGGGTTGCCATAACAAAGTAGCACAGCTAGGGTAGCATAAACAACAGAAATTTATTTTCTCACAGTTCTGGAGGCTAGAAATCCGAGAATCTCCTTGGCATTTAATGGCTACCTTCTCCCCGTGTCTTCACTTCATCTTCCCTCCATGCACAGCTGTGTCCAGATTTCTTCGTCTTTTTTTTAAAGGTTTAATTTATCTATTTGAGAGAAAGAGAGAGAGTGAGCATGTGCACAAGCCTGGGAAGAGGCAAAGGGAGAGAAAAACGGACTCCCTGCTGAGCAGGGAGCCAGATGCAGGACTTGATCCCAGGACCCTGGGATCATGCCCTGAGCCAAAGACAGATGCTTAACTTACTAAGCCACCCAGGTGCCCCAGATTTCTTTTTCTTATAGGACAACAATGATACTGGATTATAGCACACCCTAATCAGCTCATTTTAACTTAATTGTGTCCTTAAACACCCTATCTCTAAACAGAGTTACATTCCAAGGTACTAGGGTTTAGGACTTCGACATAGGAATTTTGGTGGGACATAATTCAACCTGTAACAGAGCTCCTGCTCACACACATCACTGCATCCCTGGGCAAGCCGGGGTGTTGTGCCCTTATCTTCAAACCTAACCCTGGATTCACACTGTGCTAGAAATGCATACATGACCCACGGTGGGTCCATACTCTTCCAATAGGGGCTTCAAAAAATACTCGACTTTGTACTGTGAGGTCCTTAAGGTTGGCTGAGCACATCTAAATAAAAAATAAATAGGATCTGAATTCTGAATATGGAAAGTGAATTCTACTTGTATATTTGGCCAGAGGGAAAGCATTTTTCAAAGACTTCTAATGTCAGCGCTATCCATCACAGTATTTCAGTTACTGCAAAGATGTCTCAGAGATCAGACAGATAGAAACAGAAGTCCTATTCTTTAACAAGTAACAAATCGGAAAGGTCTCCTGCCATCCATTTTCTACATCATTTCATACAAGTGCAGTTCTGTTTGGTTAGAAATGAATTGCTTTTCCCTGGTTGATGCCCATCTCAATTGGTTCTGAGTTCCCCCAAGTGACAGGAGGCCTGATTGCTGTTCTGCCAAGGTAGCTTTGTCGGCGGCCCACCTGCAGGAGATCATGACTCCTGACTCCTCATTTCATCCAATAGTCCAGAATCTTTATCCCTGAGTTAACTCAATGCTAGGACTTGGGAAAATGGAAGTTTCTTTTTAGAGGGAAACAAGTAAAGTAGCTATCAAATAAATGTAGACTTCAATTATACATTTTCTTTATACTGCCCCTCCTGGTTTTAAGTTTGTCTACAAACCACTTACTACCCATAGAAAATAATACATACCACCACAGCCAGCTCCCAATTATTCCAGATCTATGTGCTCATTCACTTCTGGGGCTCTTTTCTTCTACTTCGCTCCTTCCTGTACATATTTTAGGCTTTTCTTTTTTTTAAGATTTTGTTTATTTATTTGACGACAGAGATCACAAGTAGGCAGAGAGGCAGGCAGAGAGAGAGAGAGAGGGAAGCTGGCTCCCCGCTGAGCAGAGAGCCCGATGCGGGACTTGATCCCAGGACCCTGGGATCATGACCTGAGCCGAAGACAGAGGCTTTAACCCACTGAGCCACCCAGGTCCCACTTTTTAGGCATTTCATTGCCCATGAACAGCTCAAAGAGAGTGGATGAAGAGCAAAAAGAATAACGAAAAGACTAATTGGCCTTTGAGTTAATAACGAAGTTACATCCAGAAAATATATTGAGTTAATAACTAAGTTACATTCAGAAAATAAAAGACACGATCATAGAAAAACAAAGGAAATTTAGGGTTAATCTATAAGCTTTAATAATTCCTGCCAAATCTGATACCCTTTACTACAGATGGCATTATTTTTATAATTTAATAACTGTTACAAAAGCTATTAAATATTGCATGTTGGACTTTTCTTACTATAATTGTTTGTGTAATTTACATATGACACTTAAAAGGGGCATAACTATCTCCTAATATTCTACATTCATGTACACAGAGAAGTAGAAAGTAATAGGCAGATGTTGAAGCCAGAAATTAACAGATGGCAAAAGGAAGAAAGTGCACTATAAGGGACTGGTGTGGTATTGCCATAACAAATTTCTTTTGACCGGTATGGTATGAATAGTATTTTTAGTTTATAAATCCAGTAATAAGAGAGAAATTTTCCATTAATCAACCAATAGTAAATAAGCCTCTTCATATAATTTTTAAAAGTAGATAAGATATGACTTTTTTTAGATTCCACATATAAATGCAATCAGGCAAGTTTTTTTCTTTCTGTGTCTGGCTTATTTCACTTCGCATAATGTCCTCCAGGTTTATCCATTTTGTTGCAAATGGGATGTTGTTCTTTTTTAAGGATGAATAATATTCTTTTATATAATTATATCACAATTTCATTTCACTGTGTATGTCTATCAGGTCATCATGTTGTACACTTCAAACATACCCAGTTTTTTTTTTTAAGATTTTATTTATTTGGGGCGCCTGGGTGGCTCAATGGGTTAAAGCCTCTGCCTTCAGCTCAGGTCATGATCCCAGGGTCCTGGGATCAAGCCCCACATCGGGCTCTCTGCTCAGCAGGGAGCCTGCTTCCTCCTTCTCTCTCTCTGCCTGCCTCTCTGCCTACTTGTGATCTCTGCCTGTCAAATAAATAAATAAATAAATAAATTTTTTTAAAGAGATTTTATTTATTTATTTGAAAGAGAGAGAGTGAGATCGAGTTGGGGGAGGGGCAGAGAGAAAAGCAGGCCCCCCCACCCCAGCAGGGATTTCTATGTGGGGCTTGACCCCAGGATCCCAGGATCATGACCTGAGCCGAATACAGACACTAACCAACTGAGCCACCCAGGTGCCCTGCAATTTTTATTTTTAAAATAAATTTTTTATAAAAAATTAGAGAGGATAGAAATGATATTTTTCTCTCAACGTATACAATAATAATGATAAAAGTAACATTTACTAGATCCTTCTCTGTGGCAGGCAATGTTCCAGTGCTTTAGTTCTCTCATTTCATTCAATTTTTCCAGTACCCCTATGAAATAGTTTCATTATTATCCCTATTTTATGGATGAGAAAACTGAGACCTAAAGCTGAGTAACTTACCTAAGACTAACAGATACAAGAAAGCCACAATATACACCCATTCAACCTAATTTCACCGCACTGCCTTCAGACACATTCATTGAAGTGCTCCCTAATGTCATATCTTTCTTTCATTTCCTCTTTTTCCCTGCCACCCACCCCCCACCCACTTTCACTCTTCCATTTTCAGTTGGTCAATCTCCTTCCTATAGAAACCATTTGACATTGCCACTATCCCACCCCGTCTTTCTCCCAACCCCACTGCCAAACCTCTGAACTATATCATCTTCAAAGACTACCAGAGGTGGAAGATGAGGCAAATTGAGGAAATGGCCTTTAGATGATCCTCTCTGTTTTGGTCGGTATCTGGGCAGAGCCTCAGGATAACAGACATGCTGATCTGTGTCTGTTTACCCTGGGGGGAAGGCAAGTGGTGAGGTCATGTGAGGTCGGTTTCAAGACGCAAAAGGGTGTGTCAGGAGATGGACAACAGACAACCAAATGGAAAGTGACAGACTTCAAGTTAAAGGAATATCAAGCAGCCAAAATCCACAAGAATGAAACTACAGTAGAGACGGGAAAGTCCAGATTTCTGGTAACCAGTTTGCAGTCGAGGAGGGCTACACTAGCTGGACCCTGCTGTCCTTGGGAATGCCTTTCAGAACCGCACTCAAAGAGTACAATAATCTTGACAGAGACATGTTGCACATACCTGTGGGTTTTCAACCTGTTCGACATTGCTTCTGCTTCAGGGGAACATATCGATTCTGCTGAACAATCCTGAGGGTTCATGCTGGTTGCTGTGGGAGGCACATCCTCCCCAGGTATTTACAAGAAAGACTAGCATGAGCCTGGGTGTGGGAGGTATATGGGGTTCACCTGAGCACAGGCTGGATGGGCTGAAGATATGGAATAATTTGCAGTGGTCAGAGTGGGGGGGGCGGGTTTCCCTGGTGACCAAGTCCCTGTTCCAAACACTGCTGATACCTCTTCTCTCTTCACTTCTCTTCCACATCCCTTTCTTCCCTCAGCCTGTGCACCAGTTAGGATGCATTTGGCTGCAGGACACAAAAGAAGCAGATTCGGGGTGCCTGGGTGGCTCAATTGGTTTAGCCGTTGCCTTCGGCTTGGGTCATGATCCCGGAGTCCTGGGATCAAGTCCGCATCGGGCTCCTTGCTCAAGGAGGAGCCTGCTTCTCTCTTTGCCTCTGCCTGAAGCTTTGCCTGCTTGTGCTCTCTCTCTCTCTCTGACAAATAAATAAATAAAATCTTTAAAAAAAAAAAAGCAGATTCAAATACCTTCAACAATAAGTGTATCTTACTGCCTAAAAAGAGATTCAGAGGTAGGACAGCTCCTGGCCATGAAACATTGCAATCCTGACTTGACTTCTTCACGCTTCTCTTAGATCACCTTTTGACTCTGCCCATCTGTGAGCCACCTCCTCCTTGGGCTGGGAGTGAGATGGCTGCAGCAGCTCCAACCATCTTATGAGGCACAATACTTTGAGAGGCAGAAAGGGAACCATCTTGTGTTGCCATCTCTTGCTAAAGTGAGGAAAACTGTCCATTTGCATCTTCATTTGTAGAAGGGGGTCTTGTGCCTGAAGTGAACCTTGGCAAGGAGAATGAGCATTGGCAGTCAGGGGCCAGAGTCCCCTGAAGCCCCTCAACCAAGGGAGACGGAGATAGTAACTGGATAAAATTTGGGGATTTATGTTCAGGAATCGGCTGTCAGGAAAGCAACCTCGAGCAGTGTTCAATACAGCCAAGCGAATTTTTCCGCTTTGTGATGGTGAAGAGAAAGAATGCCCTTAAGCATGTTTTCTCCCAAACATTCTGTCTACATGTCATTTCTGTTCTTCTAAGTGTCTATGCTTTTTAAACATATGAGCCAGATTTAGAAATCTTTTTTTTTTTTTTGTCCTTTCTTTTATCACATAATTTCCATGAGACAGTGAGCACAGACTGGACTAACTCCTTAAATTTCAAAAGAAGGACAAAATGGGTAAAGGAAAATCTAGGGAAAAATAAATGAATTCCTATTTAGATCATTTCATCCCTCCCCACACACAATCAGCTGGTGCATTTCCGGTCACCACCCTTACCGAGGGAAACAGGGAACAGTTGCCTTCCTCGCCAGCTCCTCAGGTGTCTTCCTCAGAGACTCCTTCTTCCCTTTCAGGTTCATAATAACTATTAGGGTCTCACCTAAAGATAGCAAAAGAGCAGAAACACAAAGCATGAGGTAACTTAAAGTTAGAAAGTCCATCCACCCCCTTCCTCTCTACTTTAACCTCTGTCTTCCAGGTCCCAGACCCACCAGTCTCCTAAAACTTGCTGGAGATTATCAGCATAAGATCATCAAGAATACTGACAAAGAAGCATTTTAGTACAGTGGTTTGGACAACACCCTGAACTAACAGACTTCTGTACTGACTCTGGGATATTTTTTTCCAAGCAGTATAAATTATGCACTATCAAGATTTCATATTCAACTAATTCATGCACACGGACCTTTCATCTTCTACTAATCCTCTTTTACACTTATTTTCCAATAGCATCTTCTTCCCTCGTGTTTTTCTCAGTCTCCCCAGTTGACATTTTCGGTGTCTCCACAAAATGCCAAGCATTGCATGGCACTTAACATTTTTTTTCTGATTTTCCATATTGATGGCCCAGCTTCAGCCAAGCTTTGATTATAATTTTCCACAAAATATGATGCTTCCTGGCACTTTCTGAAGTTACCTGATCATGACTCTGCCTTGTGTTGACAGAAACAATTCTTGTCAAGGGGGGGTTCTGGTAGGGTTTCAGCTTAACCTGTTTGTCCACATCCCTGACAGGGTATCCCTGACTGAGAAGCATGCCACTCCCCTGAGCTCTGCCTGTAACAAAACCTGAGGTGTTTCTTTCATGACAGAACATAGCTCCCTGTATGCCCAACTTCACTGTTAGCATCCTTCTAAGCAAAGTCTACCAAGGGGAGTCAGTAGGATTCTGAAACACACATTCAGTCCTTCTCCACTAAGGAGTTGGTGAAAACCATTACCTGGAGAAAGTTCCTCAATTCTGGTCCATAGGTTTCTTTTTCCTTTAGTTGTTCAGGTTCATTATCCATTTGGTCCATTATTCTTCATTCAGAGACACATTTTGGTCCTCTCCGGGGCGTCCTATACTGTTCCTGTCCCCCTAAGATCTGCTTCTTTATTCCAATGTTCCTATCACTATGGGGGGGGGGGGGTTGGAGGGCAGGGGGAGACCTCTCAATCTCTGATCATAGATTCTAAGTGACTCAGTCCAGGCACACCTCAGAGATATGGCAGGTTGGGTTCCAGATCACCCCCATAAAGCAAATAACACCGTAAAGAGAGCCAAAGGAAATTTTTGGTTTCCCAGTGCATATGAAAGTTATATTTACACTGTAGTGCAGTCTATTAAGTGTTCAAAAGTATTATGTCTAAAAAAATAGTATACATACCTTCATTTTAAAATATTTCTTTTTTTTTTTTTTAGTTTATTTATTTATTTATTTATTTGAGACAGAGATCACAAGTAGGCAGAGAGGCAGGCAGAGAGAGAGGAGGAAGCAGGCTCCCAGCTGAGCAGAGAGCCCAATGCAGGTCTCAATCCCAGGACCCTGGGATCATGACCTGAGCCGAAGGCAGAGGCTTTAACCCACTGAGACACCCAGCTGCCCCTAAAAAATATTTCATTGCTTAAAAAACGTGAATCATCATCTGATCTTTCAGCGAATTATAATCTTGCTGGTGGGAGATCTTGCTCCGTGTTGACTGATCAGGGTGGTGGCTACTGACGGTGGGGGAGGCTGGGGCAAATACTTAAATAAGACAACAGTGAAGTTTGCCACATCAGTTGACTCTAACTTTCACAGATGATTTTTCTGTAGCATGAGAAGCTGTTTGGTAGCACTTTGTCCACAGCAGAACTTTCTTTCAAAATTGCAGTCAGTCCTCTCAAACGCAGATCCTGCTTTTATCCACTATGTTTATGCCATGCTCTAAATCCTTTGTCATCATTTCAACAGTCTTCACAGCATCTCCACCTAGAGATTCCTTCTCAAGAAACTATTCTCTTTGCTCATCCATAAGAAACAACTCCTCTTCTGATCAAGTCTGATCAACAGATTGCAGCGATTCCATCCCATCTTGCTGTTTCCACCACATCTGCAGTTACTTCCTGTATGGAAGTCTTGAACCCTCAATTAGTTAAAAAAATAAATAAATAAAAAGCAATATCTGCAAAGTGCAATAAAGCGAGTATGCCTATAGTTATCATATTTCTGGTAAGAGTTGCTTTTTCCAATACTTTTTGTGAAATACCTGTTTCTGGTTTGTTTGTTTGTTTTTTATTTTTATTTTTTTTAAAGATTTTATTTATTTATTTGACAGAGAGAGATCACAAGTAGGCAGAGAGGCAGGCAGAGAGAGAGGAAGGGAAGCAGGCCCCCTGCTGAGCAGAGAGCCCGATGTGGGACTCGATCCCAGGACCCTGAGATCATGACCTGAGCCGAAGGCAGCGGCTTAACCCACTGAGCCACCCAGGCGCCCCTGTTTGTTTGTTTTTTAAAGATTTTATTTATTTATTTGACAGAGTGAGAGGGATCACAAGTAGGCAGACAGGCAGGCAGGAGGGTGGGGGGGGGAAGCAGGCTCCCTGCTGAGCAGAGAGCCCGATGTGGGGCTCGATCCCAGGCCCTGAGATCATGACCTGAGCCGAAGGCAGAGGCTTAACCCACTGAGCCACCCAGGCACCCCGTGTTTCTGGCTTTTAATTACTGAAGAAATGTGTTTCTATTTTGAATGGACAGAAGTTCCTCTTGGCTTTCTATTCTAATCCAAGTACTTTTTGTGTTATAGGACAGAATTTCTGTCCAGATTTCTCTAGGTTCTGCCCCAATGTTTGTTGTCATCCTATAGTGATAGGGAAAATCATATTTGGTTCCTATTGGTGAGGAAAATAGCTTCCTGCTTAAGATATAGGCTTTGAATGAATCCCAACTCCTTGCTTCCAGCAGAAGCTAAGCTGCCCAATGACCTATGAGTACAACCTTAAACCGTATTTCTTTGGACTTCCACGGATCCAGGTCTCATTGAGAAACGTGGGGTTGTAAAGCAGAGTTCTAAATTCTGTTTCCCCAGCACATCAAAGTGTGTGTGTGTGTGTGTGTGTGTGTGTGTGTGTGTGTACATCAGTGCCTTAAAGTGAATTGGAATGCTGTATTACTCATCTACTGATACATAACAATTTGCCGCAAATGTGGCAAGAGACTCATAATCTCACTTTCTACAATCAGGAATCCAGCAGCAGCTTGGATGGGTGACTCTGGCTCATTCTCTCATAGGGTTGCAGTCAAGGTTTTGTCGGCCATAAAAGTCATCTTAAGGCTCAACTGGGAAAGAATTTATTTCCAGGCTCAATCGAAATATTTCCAGGCTGGTGGGCCTCATTTCCTTACATCAGCCACTCCATAGGTAGCCTGAATGTCCTCTGGCTCCCCCAAAGCTAATAATTCAACAGAGAAAGGATGCTCAAGAGAAGGAGAAAGTACCCAAGACAGAAGCTGCAGTCTTTTCCAACCTCAGAAGTGATGTACCACCACTTCCTTATGCTAGTGGTCATACAGACTAACCCTGATGCAGTACAGAAGGGGACAGCACAAAAGGAGGGAGGGTCATTGTCAACTCTCTTAGTGGCCAGCTACTATAAATGTTTTTAAATTGGATATGTCTTTCAAGTTGCAGAACCCACCCCTCCCTCTTGTCTTTCTAGGAATTCCAACCACCAGCTCCCCTTCTCATTTACATGTTTCCGTTACCTTCCTGCCTCTAAAGTCACTTGGGTTTGTGACCCCTAGACTAAACCTTTCACGTCCAGTGTCCTATGTATTATTTCTCAAACACACACACACATGCAACCAGTCATATCCTGACCCTTAAACTCGATCACATGTAACTAGACTATTAGATTCCATTCTTAGTGCAACCTTGCAAAAAGTGATATTAATAAAATACTGAACATTTGATTAGTGCGACCAAAAAAAAAAGAAAAGAAAAGAAAGAAAAGAAGGGAGCAGGGAACTAGCTGGTCAGTAGCCAAACCGCAGTGTTCTAACGTCTATTCCAGCATTCGTTCTTTTAGAATGTGCGAAGCAGCAGCAGCAGCTTCGAGAGGCTAAAGAGATGTTCTTGGTCACTTCAAAGGACAGAATCAGAACCAAGTGTGCAATACCAGTTTTTCCGTCAATAACACGACAGGCTAGCAGTTAGAGACTTCACACCGATGGAGTGGAGTCCATCACTGGAAACCTTCAAACCGAACTTGGCAGACATCACACTTTTCAGAAATAACCCGTGGGTGACCTCTGAAATTCGCACAAAATAAGCACTAAGTTAGCCATTACACAAATCACAGAATTTAGCCCATATTTAAGAGAAGCATTCAGGGGTTTCTAGGCTCTTCAGAATATTGAGCCAGAAAACCCCAAAGAAACTTTCTTCCAAACCCGGATTTCCATACTTGCTCTTCTGGTTTTTCCCTTAACCTTTCATTCTGGCGATTCCAAACTAAAAAGGAGGATGATTGGGGGGATGGGTGGGGGAAGTAGATTGGCTACGGGATGCCAGGGTCTCATTTTCTGTCCTGACCCTGGTCTCATCTTTCTGTGATGCAAAGTGTTTCCCATGGCTTCTTCCCTCTCACCAGTCCCCCTCCTTGACTTCCCTTCTCACTGTGAGCTACCGCCCTTCAGTTCCCGAGAAGCAGGTCAAGTGTGCCCCACCTGTCCTAGGTGGTGTCTGTGTGTGCTCCTCAGTGGAACATTCACAGAATTTGGATATGCCTTTAACTGGCAGATTTGAAGTCAAGTCACAGGTGTTTGGGGGGCCGCTGCTCATGGTTAGCATTTTCCTGGGCACCAAAGGAGCCAAATGAGTAGACATGATGAGTCCCATGACAGAGAACTTCTCAGCTGCCTGTAAAGCTTACTGCCCAGCCCCACCCCTTACAGTACTAACTGGCACCTGGGGGCACAAAAGGCATCCTCCTTACTTGGCAGACCTCACACTTTTCAGAAACAACCCGTGGGTGACCTCTGAAATTCGCACAAAACAAGCACCAAGTTAGCCATTACACCAATCACAGAATTTAGCCCATATTTAAGAGAAGCATTTTTAAGCTGCATGGTGATTTTTTCATTCATATATCTCAAATTATTTCCTTCAAAGGCAACACTTTAGTTGTCTGTTCCACAAAGAGAAACCAATATGACACAATTTTAAAATTGTATTTAATCGCTTTCATGGGGTGTTCCAGTTGGTAAAGAAGAAAATAAAAGGTTAGAGGAAGGCCAGGGTGCTTTCTCTGCAATAGACAGCTAACACAGGAACGAGACGAGCTAGCCAGGCTTCTTTTGTGCTGTCGGCAGTGTGAAACTCACTACATTGTTCCAAATTCCTTTTATTTTATTTTCGATGTCTAATTTTCCCCAGCTTTTCTTCTCTTGCCATCTTTTTCCTCTGTTGCCATGTACAATGCATAACAACAGTTCCTGGACTCCAAAAATATAGAAAGCTCACAGGAGTATTGCCTGGGGAAAATTAATCTCTGTACCTCCAGTTACAAAGATTCATTTGCACATGAAACCCTTAATTCCCCGCTGGTGAGAAATTTGCATTTTTCATTAATCTAAGGCAACAGCAACTGGTATACCACATCATTCTGCTGGAATCGGTGACTAAATCTTTCCCAAATTGTTTTGAACCTGTGTTCCCATGATTTTGTGTTTTGGTTGAAAAATGTCATAACCTCATGTCTTTTTACATTTGTATCAGTTATCTGTTACAGCAAAACTATTCCCTCCCCCCAGACTCAGTGGCTCAAAACAGCAACCATTTATTTAGGAGGCATTTCTGTCACGCAGTACTTCCGTTCTTGGCTGGACTCTCTGGTGCATCTGTGATCAGCCACTGGGTTGCCTGGGGGTGCTGACTGGCCTGAGGAGGCCTCAGCTAGGCTGACTCATCTCTGCTCCATGAGGTCTCTCAGCCTCCAGCAGGTTGGGCTGGTTCAGAGTGGTGGTGAGCTCTGGAGAACAGTGCAAGACCAACCCACAAGGCCTATGGTGGGTCAGGCTAAATTCTCACAGAGTAACCTCCACTGCAAAATCACACAAGGTCAGCCCAGATGCCAGGGGTGGAGAAAGAGGCCCCACCTCTTAAGGGGAGGAGCTCTAAGTATTATGGGCAGTATGGCGACCTAGTGTTCTAGTCACTGGTAGCTTATTCACTTTAAGTCTTTGCAGTATGCTGTTAGTTCTCTGAACCAATATGTTCGTGTACGGTTCCATTGGTATTCTTTCCTACAGTTCCCTGCACCTAGAGCCAAAGAAGGGAAGGGAAGGAAACCAACATTGTTAGCACATAATATGTGCCAGGCATTGACGAGGCATTTTCTCTTGGTTCATTGTATGCCCACACAACCATCTTGCAGATAAGGAAATCAAGACCTAGAAAAGGTAAATAACTTTCCTGTGTAGGTCGGTCTAAATGCCAAAGCTCAGATTGGAAATCGCATTTAGATGTCATTCCGTCACTCTTCGTATGTTCTACCATGCTGCTCAGCATGTTTTCTTTCACATAGGTCACATCACCTTTAATAAATGAATGAATGAAACATGATATAAATCAGATATAAGTTTAGTGTTAGTCAAATGATTTATTGTCCTCTGTTTCAGTTAATATGGAAAATCTTCCCAAGCCATGCGCCTTTATCACTGCATCCAAGGCATACTCTCCCCATCCCTTCAAGTGTCAGTTAAGGTAATGCACCAGGAATTCCCCTTTTTTTTTTAAAGCAACGCTCAAACATTGCTATGTCTGGCCAACCTCATCCAAGAGGTATTCAAAGGTTTACACCTTGGCATTTCCTGGCAATATCACTGCTAACCTGATAAGAATTGAAAGTTGAGGGGAAAAATTACCAGATCTACTTTGAATTCCCCAACAGATTGGATTAATGAATAATGCAAATGTGTCATTCTGCGGTTTGTCGGCCCATTGTCAACCGTGACTGCCTTTATTGAGGTCAGGTGTTTCTGAATATGATTCAAAGAAGACAGAGCTCATCCTTTTGGAGATAGGATTAAATACATTTTTTGAAGTCACTCTGTCATTGATTCGGAATGTTCCTCCCTCTGGTAAAGTGCCCTGTGTCTAAGTCTCAATCTCTTGTAATTTGACCTAGTTCAGTTATTTTCCTGAATGAGGAGGCTGTCTGAGATGATGCTGTCAGGCATGTCCCACTGCCTGTCCTAGTTATCTGTGTGTCGTTGACCTTCCTTTTGTTCTTATCACTTGGCTTTGCTAGGATTTGCCGAACATTTGGTCTTTTTTTTTTTTTTTTTTAAGATTTTATTTATTTACTTGAGAGAGAGACAGAGAGAGAGAGCATGAATGAGGAGAAGGTCAGAGAGAGAAGCAGACTCCCCATGGAGCTGGGAGTCCGATGCGGGACTCAATCCCGGGACTCCAGGATCATGACCTGAGCCAAAGGCAGTCGTCCAACCAACTGAGCCACCCAGGCATCCCGAACATTTGTTCTAATAAAGGCAATCCTGCTAGACTATGATTTATCTTGCTCTAATTACAAACACTTAGATGATTTACTTGTAGAGGTACAACAGTCTACAGAAGTAGATTTGTGTGTGTGTGTGTGTGTGTGTGTGTGTGAATTTAAAAAAAAAAAAAAAAAAAAAAGGTTTTCACAAAGCCAGGAGTTTTAGGGACGCCTGGGTGGCTCAGTTGGTTAAGCAGCTGCCTTCAGCTCAGGTCATGATCCCAGAATCCTGGGATCGAGTCCCACATCAGGCTCCTTGCTCAGCGGGGAACCTGCTTCTCCCTCTGCCTCTGCCTACCATTCTGCCTGCCTGTGCTTGCTCTCTCCCCACCTCTCTCTGATAAATAAATAAAAACCTTTAAAAAAAAAAAAAAAAAAAAAACAAAGCCAGGAGTTTTAGATCCTTGTTTTGATTGGAAAAACTCAGGTGCTTTGAGTATGGTGAGTCCTCCAGGGATTTTTTTATTTTTTTAATGAAAACTGAATTAATCCAACAGTGGTTAGAAAAACCACTTTTGGAATAAGAATCAGTTTTGGAATAAGACAGAACTTGTTTCAAACCCTGATTTCCACATTAGGCTGGATGAGCTGAGGCAAGTGACCTAACCTCACCACACTTTAGTTTATCGTCTCTCTCCCTCTCTCTCTCTGTCAAGTAGCAGAAATGATACCTACTTAATAGAGTGTGTGTATAATAATGCGATATAATGTGTGTAAAAATCCCTTGTTCAATGCCCACCGCAGAATAGGCACTCAATAAATTGAAAGGAATATTATTGATTATTTCATTAATACCAATCTCTGCATTAATTTTTGTTAATTGAAGTCCTAGGCTCGATTAATTTGCATGTTTTCATCTTCCCTTTATCCAGTGCTTGGTGGTAATGCCTACTGATTGTAAATGGAAGCTTTAAAGTTATACTTCATATAAACTTTATTCCTTTAGTCTTCAGACTGAATTTTAGAAGTCCTCCTGCTGAATAATTTATATAATCCCAGAGAGATGGCATTATCTTTATTATACCTCATGCGATTTATTACTATTTATCCAGGGGTCATTGTCTTTATTAAAGATAACAGAAATAGTTCATTTGTTTGGAAAGAGAGGCATTGGTTTACTACGTGACAATACAGTGTGTGGCACATAATAGTTGCTTAGAAAATATTTATTAGTGAGTGAAATGATAGTGAACAGATAATGAACAAATAAATGATTTCATATTTAGTTATTCAGGAGTCAAGTCATTAAACCTCATTGATAAAAAATTGCTTTGGGATTATAAAAAGCCAGCATACAAATGAAATGCATTATTGAAACCTAAAGTGTGATATTATTAAAAGTGTTTATTGTTGAATCCCTAAGTGCTGAGGTATTCAATAAAGGGGGTATTGAGTGATTTTTAAGAAGATAATGAAATTCCTGGGTTGCTTTATAGTCGCAATAATTTTAAAAGAACACATACTCCAGTGTTCCCATTTTGAATAAAGACAGTCAATGTAGTAACATATTCAATTAAAAAGAAGAAAAGCATTTTTATATTTTTCCTTTTTACCTTATGGGCAGTTACTAAGCCACTATTATGGTGCCATCAGCAATTTTAGTAGCAGAGACCATATTAATTGTTTTTGGAAACTCTGGTGCCTCGTATCATCCCTCACAACAGAAAGATTCCTTTTAATTGTCAGGAACTATTCCATGAGGTTTTGTCGGCATTTCTGTTAGCCAGTAAGGTTAATTGACAGTCCTTAATAGAGAATCTTAGAGAATTTCATATCATAATTAACATAATTTAAGATGCTGATAATGCATGAATTATCTACTCAATCAGCGTAAGTGGGATCTTTGATCTTTAAGAGAAAATGCTCAAGTACAGTAGTGTCTTACATAATAGATCTCTCATTAGTGTGAATTAGTAATTCTGGATGTTGCTATTTAACAAACCCCAAAACAAACAAAATAAAAACCAAATTTGCCACATCACAAGAGTGCTGGTGAATGTATTTGGTACACATGACTACATTAGGATTTCGACTGAATCCCCCAGCAATCGAGTTGCCTACCTTGGGCAGGCACTGCGCATAGGGTTTTACCTGCCTTGGAATAATCAACTGTGTCCTAAAAGTTGATACTGAAAGTTGAGATAATATTTTAGGAAGTTACTGAGAATGTAGTTTTGTGAAGAATAAGGAGACGGTGTTCTGTTTCTGAGGTGACTGTAGAAAAGCACAGAACTTTAGAGAAAGAAACAAGAGTACCTCTCACTTCGCCAGCCTTTAGGTATTTGAGCTGGCCCTGAACTTGCCAGTGCTCTCTCCTTAGACTCTAGGACTCATGGGAGGTGGGTTGCAGACCGTGTGTATTACCGTGTGCTGCTTCATGAGGAAGCAAGTAAAAAGGAAGCAGGTAAGAAACCTCGGGGTTTATCTTCATGTTAAAGAGCAATGGGTGATTTTTTTTTAAAAAAACATGTGAAATAGAATTGATGGAAATGTTAAAAAAAAGAAATCCTGAACAAGAGTCAAAAATGAGGATGTGCACCAACCAGGCAGGAACGACTGTGTCTATGGTGCCTTTCTGTCCATTAGAGTGCCGGGAAATCAAATTAATGAGTACGGATATCATTTTTCTTTTTTTTTTTCCTTTTTTAAAATTTTTTTTCAAAGGTTTTATTTATTTATTTGACAGATAGCGATCACAAGTAGGCAGAGAGGCAGGTAGAGAGAGAGGAGGGGGGAAGCAGGCTCCCTGCTGAGCAGAGAGCCCGATTCAGGGCTCAATCTCAGGACCCTGAGATCATGACCTGAGCCAAAGGTAGAGGCTTAACCCACTGAGCCACCCAGGCACCCCCGGTTATCATTTTTCTAATGAAATGAAACAAGGTGAGATGGGAAGGAATGGAGTTAGATGGGATGGAGAGGGTAGGACAGAATGGGAATTAGAATGTGTCACAAGGATTGTTGTTTCAAAAGTCTTTTCATATTTTTTTCAAAGAATTTCTGTGTTGCCATAGTAATACATATGCCTACTTTTAACAGTGAAATAATAAAGATTAACACAAAAGGAATCACAAACTTAATGTAAAGCATAAAACTATATAACTTTTTTTAAAAAAACATGAGAGAAGATCTTTGGGATTTGGAACTAAGCAAAAAGTTCTTAGATTTGACACCAAAAGCATTATTCATGAGAGGAAAATTGACCAAATGAACTTCATCAAAATTGAAAACTTTTGTTCTGAGAACTACCTTGCTAAGAGGATGAAAGGCTGCAGAATGAGAGGAAATGTTTGCAAACCACATGTCTACAATAGACTAGTGTCTAGACTAGTGTCTAGAACATATAAAGAACTCTCAAAACTCAGTAGTTAACAAAAATAATTACATTAGAAAATTAATTATAAAGTTTGTGACAGGGGCACCTGTGTGGCTCAGTCAGTTAAGGATCTGCCTTGGGCTCAGGTTGTGATCCCAGGATCCTGAGATCGAGTCCCCATATCAGACTCCCTGCTTAGCAGGAAGCCTGCTTCTCCATCTTCCTCTGCTCTCTCTCTCTCGCACTCTCTCTCTCTGGCAAATAAATAAATAAAATCTTTAAAAGAAAAAAAGAAAGAAGTTGGTGAACCAAAGAGGTTCAGTTGGCAGATGAACTCATGAGAAGAATATAATATTAGCCGTTAGGGAAACACCTACTAAAACTGTAGGAAATACCAGCACACACCTGTCAGAATGACTACAATAAAGACCAGTAACAGTATCATCCTCTGGGAAGGACTGGGATGATGGCTCATTCATACGTAGCGGATGGGAACGAAGAACATGCAGTCGCTCTGGAAAACAGTTTAGTTGTTTCTTATGAAACTAAACATGCAGCTACTATATGACCAAGCAACTGTATGTCTGGGCATTTTTCCCAAAAATCTGAAAACTTATGTTCATATAAAACTCCAATGAATGTCCATTGCAGCTTTATTCATAATAACCCCAAACTGAAAACAACCTGGATGTCCTTCAACAAACTGTAGAACACCATTCACAAAGGAAGGTGAACTATTGGTATGTACAACAATGTGGATAAATCTTGAACGAATCGTGCTGAGTGAAACAAAACAAAAATCCCCAAAGATCACAGACTTTGTGATTTCTATAACATTCTTGAAATGATAAAATTAATGGAGATCGGATCAGTGGTTGCCGGGGTCATGACTACAGAGTGAGAGGGAGGGTTTTGTGGAGGAAAGGACGATGTGAGGACTCTCTGCTGTGGTGGAAAGTTCCCCGATCTTGACTATGTCCATGTCAATATCACAGTTGCAATATTGTACTATAGCCTTGCAAGATATTACCACCGGGGGAATCTGAAGAAAGGGTACACAGGAGCTCTGTACTATTTCCTACAACTGCATGGAAATATAGAATTATAAATTTAAATTTATGATTACAACTTATAAAATTGGAAGTTTAAAATAATAACTACAATCAAATAATCTCAGCCCTTTATGAAAGAAGATGATGGCTCCCTGTTCCGCGTTTCCACTGTACCCCCACGCCTCTGTTCCAAGCAACTCTATTTTTTGGCTGTTTCTCCTGAGGCTTATAAATTTCCATATGTTTGATAGTAGGTGTATATAACTAACTTCTGATTAAGCAGTTTTGAACTTTCTCTGTTTGCTTCCAATTCTGGTAAATGACGATTTAGGTGTTTTCTTTCTTTCTTTCTTTTTTGGGTTTTGGGTTTTTGTTTTCTGTTTTCTGTTTTTGCTATTTCTCTTCACATATCCTCCCATCCTTCCAGTCTAGGTTTTGTAAGATTTTTGGTTTGTTTGTTTTCATTTTTGTTTTTTTATTTTTTGGTTTTGTAACTTTTCAATAAGTCAAAATTCAGTGTCTACATGATGTGTATGTGTTATATTGCCCTACAGTTGTTTCTTACTTTTTGCTTTCCCTGTAGTAAGTAAATCTTCTTCCCACATCTTCCAGTCATCTCTCAATAAAATTTTCCACAGGATCAATTTCATCAGGTAATTGATCCATTGCATTGTGACAGTTCTTGGAAAATTCATCCTGGAATCCTCCATCTTCCTTTTCACTAAGCCAACTGTTCTCAAGCCTGCTGCACAGCCATTATCTTTTGAATTTCTTTTGATTTTTTTTTTTTTTAGATGGAATTCCCAGTTGATGGGGTCTCACGTTCATGTCTTTCTTGGTTTACTGTCATTTCAGATAGTAAAACTCTAATACTTTTTCAGGTAAAAAGAGGCTATGATGATGGAAGGCATGACTCTGACAGCTGTCAACATTCTTGTCCCTTGCCCTATGGGGACGGATGACCCTCTTCACCATACGCACTGTGATCACACGGGAGTTTTCCTTCACCATCATTCTTGATTCCTGCTGTGACTCCCATGCCTGCGTCTTCCTCTCTCTCTCACTTTCCTATTTTGACGAGGTACATTGCACAGTACATTCTTGAGAAACAATGAAAGAAAAGCGAAAAAAAAATAATTTTGACTTTGCATTTCTGAAAAGGTTTTTTTTCCCCATCCCCATGCTGTTTGACAGTTTGCTTGGTATAGAATTTTAGGCTGAAAATAATGTCCTTTCAGAATTTTGAAACGTTTGCTCCCCTGTGTGCTTGTTTTCAGCACATTGTTAAGCCTATAGCCATTCTGATTTTTGCATGTGACCAGTGGTGTGTTGTTGTTTATCTTTGCTAGCTGGTAGAATCCACGTTTTGTCCCCAGTGTTCTCGATTTTCATAATGATATTTTTTGGTATGGGTATATTTTTAGCCACCAAAGTAGATTCTTGAGGGGTCGTTTCGAACTGATGATTCATGATCTTCTGTTCTAGAATATTTTATCATTTGTTTCTTTGTTTTTAAGGATCTCTCCCTTCATTTTCTCTGCTGTGCCTTATGGAAATCCATAAGCTGTGCCTGTGGACTGGCCTTTTGATTTTCTTCCCTCATGTCTCGTTTTCCATCTCTTTATCTTTTTTGCTCTACTTGCTAGGGGTTTGGGGCAACTGCAGGAGTTCATGGTCCAAATTCTTACTGAGATTTTTATTTCTGCTCGTCACTGCTCAGGTTCTTTGTTCCTGTTGTTGCTTACTGTGTCCCTGTATTCTAGCTTCCTACTTTTGTTTCATAGATAGTCTCTTACCTTACGTCAGTAAAGATATTAATGGCAGTGTTCTGAATTTTTTTTTTCTTAGTTTGTTTCCTTCTAGTTGATTTTTGGTCTTTATCTTTGGGAAACTTTCTTCAGATATTTAGTAAGCCATACATTTCTTTTTATAATGAAGTGTGGAAGATGACAAGGGTGACTGGAATTTCTAAGCATCTGGTTGGGGATGATCACATTTGACCTTCACCATGGGTTGACCTGCCTTTGTCATAATCATGGGGAGTGTCTAGTGTCAGTACCTTTAGGTCTTTTCCTGGGCCAGTCACATTCTGCGGAGAATACCTATCTGCAATCTTGAGGATAAAGTTCCTGGTGCCATTGTTATGATGGCGAGAGGGTGCCCATGGGTTTCAAAGTTCAGGCTGTATATGGTCACTTGATAGCCGGGTTTGATGTATAACATGCCTTCTTCAGCTGTGCCTGGTGACCCCTTGTCCAGAGGCTTCCAGTTAGTCTCCTGCTGGAAAAGGAGAAGACCACATACCCAAGGCTATGGGGTACATTGCACACTACCTTCCTTGTCTTAGTTATTCCCAGAGATTCCTAGTGCTGCCAATTCCTGAGCCTTTTGAGTTTTCTGAAGTGTAAATTTTGTTATTTCTCAGCTTTTCCCAATGTTGGCATAGGGTTTTCTCTCTGGTATCAGCTAGTCAGTTACCTAACTTGTCCATCTGCTTTCCCACTTCCAAAATTATGTTGTTGCTGCCTCCTCTTCTGTTCCTTTTATGGGCTTATGTCTTTTTAAAAATAATCTCATCACTATAGCTTTAGTGGGTTTTTGAGGGATCAAGATTAAACTTGTATGTTCAATCTACCATCTTAACCCTGAAGGCAATGTCTGTCTTAATTGTATGTGTGCGCGTGTACATGTGTGTGCTCGATCATAACATTAAGTGTATTTCTTTTTTTTTTTTTTAAGATTTTATTTATTTGTCAGCGAGAGAAGGCACAGCAGGGGAGCAGCAGGCAGAGGGAGAAGCATGTTCCCCGCTGAGCAAGGAATCTGATGTCAGCAGGACATGATGCCAGGACTCTGGGATCTTGACCTGAGCAAAAAGCAGATGCTTACCCGTCTGAGCCACCCAGGTGTTCCCTAAGTGTATTGCTTATTGTGGTTAGAAATCAAAACAATTTGGTAACCACACTAGGCAATGCCAACAACAAAGTAGTCAAGTCCACTCAAAGGTTAACTGTATTTTCTCTTTACTATGAAAATTTTCCATGGAGTTTCCCTGTCTGCCTGCTTGTGATCTCTCTCTGTCAAATAAGTAAATAAAATCTAAAAACAAACAAATAAATAGATAAATAAAGGCATCTAGGGCAATACTTTCAGAATGTAATATTCACAGGATACTCTAGATGTAACTCTCTTTAGGCAGGTAGGTGGAGGCAGTGGAGGTGAAGGTAAGCTGCACTTTGTCTGGTAGTGTGTTTGTACCTCTTCACTTCTGTTATGGGTACTAAAACCAATCTGGGTCCCAAATTTTCTGTTTCATGTCAAGAATGTCATAACACCAAAATAAAATGAAATAAAATACACAGAAAGCACAGCTAAATTATGTTATCTTCAATTGTGCTAGCAAAATTTGCTATATAAATTGCATCTACTCTGGTTAAAAATTACACAGGAAAATGCAATTGCTTGTTCAAAATATTAACAATAGAACTTTAACTAGAATATTGCCTTAAAGATTCAAGAGGATATTTTATCTTGAAATCAATGTATGCTGCAGAGGTGTATACTTGGACTTTTTTTTTTTTTTAAGATTTTATTTATTTATCAGAGAGAGAGGGGGAGAGAGCGAGCACAGGCAGACAGAATGGCAGGCAGAGGCAGAGGGAGAAGCAGGCTCTCTGCCGAGGAAGGAGCCTGATGTGGGACTCGATCCCAGGACGCTGGGATCATGACCTGAGCCGAAGGCAGCTGCTTAACCAACTGAGCCACCCAGGCGTCCCTGGACTTTTTTTTTTCAATTAAAAAAATTTGGGGGGATTTCAGAATTTTTTTCAAACACTAGCATTTTAATTCAATAGCCTAGAAAAAAAATAACAGAAATATGTTCACAGATGCATGAAAATTTTCCTTATAACATGATTTTTTATTTCTATGGGAATTCAGTGAGATGGTTTCTGAATCCTTAATAATAACTCGTTTCTAAGTTATTTATTCCAAATCTCCTAAGATTCAGAATTGAGTAAACATTGGTCACATGACTGAAATTTCACACTTTGTCCCTACAGTATTAGCAATATAAGATACTGGGATAAGGCTCATGTTTGGAGAAGCACAAAGGACTGAATATTCCAAAAGTGACATGTCTCACTGTAATATATGGTACACTATGTCTCACTCTAATATAATTACATTTCTGCTAATGTTACATTGTTCCTGAAGAGAAAAAGAAGTCTCCATTGCCTTCTTTATTATGTTAGCATGGATGACTGAGAGAGCTAGAGAGAGTTCCCTCTTGCTTATTGTACTGATGTTAAATGTTCTTCTATTATTTACTGATTACAGACTTACAGACCCAAGAATTTAAAGTGGACCTATAGGCTGCATTACACCTAAAAATAAAAGTACCACATTTGATATTCACGCAACAAATAGCCCCTGATTTCTACTATGGAAGTTATTCCTTCTTTTACCTGGAACTTATTTTGCCTCTTAAATATTTTCATGGATCACTTTGAGAAAATCCTATTTTATTTTATGTTTCATAGTAAAGTATACTTATGGTATCCAGGTGGCACAGTCAGTTAAGCATCCGACTCTGTCAGCTCAGGTCATGATCTCAGGGTCTTAAGATCAAGTCCCGCATTGGGTTCTGTGCTCATCATGAAATCTGGTTGAAATTCCCTCTCTTCCTGTCCCTCTGCCCCTCCTGCTTATGTGCTCTCTCTTTCTCTCAAATAAATAAATAAATCTTTAAAAAAATAAAAAATATAGTTGACACACAATTTACGTTAGTTTCAGGGGTACAACATAGTGCTTCCTATTGGTATTTTGATAGGGATTGCATTGAACATATAGATTTTAACAATATTTGTTCTTCCAATACATGAGCATTGAATGTATTTTCATTTGTGTCATCTTCACTTTCTTTCTTCAATTTTATAGTCCTCAGAGTACAGGTCTTTCACTTCCTTGGTTAAGTTTATTCCTAAGTATTTTATTATTTTTGGTGCAACTTTCTTTTTTGTGTGTCTGACTGCTATGCCTGGGACTTCTAGTACTATGTTGAATAAAAGTGGGAAGAGTGGACAACCTCATCTTGTTTCTGATCTTTAAAAAAAAAAAAAAAGAAAGAAAGAAAGAAAAAAGAAAAACCTCTCAGGTTTTCACCATCAAGTATGATGTTAGCTATGAGTTTTTTTATATGGCCTTTAAAACCCCTATTTTAAAATCCTGTAAAAATTAAACATTATGAGGAAATATTGGATTTTTTTTTACAGTAGGATCTCAAAGTGTACCTAGTCATGAAAAATCACACAAAAAAGAAAAAAAAAACACTATAATATAAGAGAAAACAGGGAGGCCAAAATCCAGATTAAGTTATGCTTAGTATTAAGTTATGCTTTGTAATCAGTAAGGCCCACAGCTAGAGTAGAAGGGGGACCTCTCTTACCCTGACAGTTCTCTTATTAAATATTAGCACCTTGCTCCTCTAGGTGTGTGAGATACATCAGAGAACAAGATACTTGTCTTTGTAGATGTTACATTCTAGCAGGGAAAACAAACAATAAGCACCAACAAGTTAACTGTATGTCTATTAGAGGTTAAGTGCCATGGAAAAAAGGAAGAAGGAGAGAAAAATAAGGAGACACAGATTGGTGACATAGGGAGGTATGTGACCTCAGATAGGGTGGTCTGGGTAGTTCTAAAGAACCAATACAGAGCAGAGACCAAAGCAGCTAAAGAGCCTGCAGGCTTTCCAGAGTGGATTCCTCAAGGATAGCCCTAAAGAGGGGTGCCTGGCTTCCTTAAGGAGCAACTGGGAGGGCTGAGACAGAGAAGGGAAGCCTGGAAGGAAAAGAGCCAAGGGGAAAATGATGGGAAATGAGGACAGACAGGAAGTGGGGGAGGGACAGACCTACAGGGCCTTATAGCCCTAGAAAAGACTCGGGCTTTTACCCTGGGAAAAATGGGGAGCCATTGGAGACTTGCACCCAGAGAGACATGATCTCGATTTTCAAAGGATTGCTCTGCCCTAATGATCCTGTGTCTTAGAGGTGATTTAACCTTGCTGAGCTACACTTTCTTCATCTGTGAAACGAGCGTCACATTTCCAGGCTGGCAGTGTTCTATTTTAAGTCACAGTTTGTATTTGTAAACCACCTCACTTCCAAGAACCAAACGAACTACAGCTATCATTAATAAAATAAAGGGCCATGCCTCCAGGCCACAAAGTGCTCAAGGCAAAGGGCCTGAATCATCCGTCTCTGGACACAAAGTTGAGAGACTGGGGCCATCATGACCTCTCAACTGAACAGCCTCTTCAGTGAAGACTCTCGTCTCTTGACTTTCAGAGATGATTCACCTAGTAAACAAGAACACAGTGAAGTGCCGTCTACCCAACCATCAGGTTTTAAAATCCTAAATCCAGACATTATTGAACAGGGACTACTGTCATGGGGCCTGAGGGAAATGCTTCATTAAGCAAACATTCATTGATTGTCTTCTCTGCACCATGGAATGTTTTAGGGGTAGGAGGTACATGGATGAGAAGATACATGGTAGACAGATACATAAATGAAAAGACATGGTCCCTGCCCTCAGAGAGTCTACTGTCTAGCAAGGAAAGGGGCTTGTAAACAATCAAGTATAATACTATGTAAGACAGTCATAGAGGGGCATCTGGGTGGCTCAGTCGGTTAAGCGTCTGCCTTCGGCTCTGGTCATGATTTTCAGGGTCCTGGGATGAAGCCACAAGGTGGCTTTCTGCTCAACAGGGAACCTGCTTCTCTCCCTTCCTCTCCTCTGCCCTCTCCCCCACTTGGCTTGTGCTCTCTCTCTCTCAAATAAATTTTTTTTTTTTTAAGTAACAGTCCTAGAGATATGTGTTCACAGCCGAGGAAGACAGGGCTGAGTCAGTGTCAGGATCAGGCTGCATTTCATGGAGGTGGTAAACTCTTGAAGGGCTTGTAATTGCAGAGCTGAATTGAGACTCTAAGCTTTGTCATGCTTCCCTCTATAGCTCATCCTCTTTGCTTTGGGTAACTCAAAATATCAGTAATTGCTCAACTTCAAAATAAAATTCTAGTTTTCAACATGACACAAAACTTATATATGTGTGCTGGAATGTAAATGGTTTGTTCTGAATATTCTGATGTTCTCCCCATAGGGAAGAGGGCACCTTGGTTTTGTGGTGCCCTACACATAATACAGTGTATTAACTGCAAATTCAGCAGAGAGCCAACCAAAAAAAAAAAGAGGATGGGGGAGAATGGATGGGGTATATAGACAGTTCCCTTGGAGAAAGTGTCCAAAGGATAATTATGCCTAAGTAGCACCTGGAGAAACTGCTGCTAGTCTGGTGTGGCTGGAGCATGGGATGGAAAAGCTCTAATGAGGTGAGTTTGGATAAGGACCTCTGAGCTATCTGAATCAAGTCCCCCACCCCCACCCTGGGGCAACCGGAGATGTCCTCTTTGCCATCTGGGCTGAGAAATTGACTTTGACATTAAACATCAGATAATGCAGAAGAAAAGAGAGTGGAAGGGAATAGGCCACCATTTAATAGGCTTTCCCTCAAGAGTGTTCAAACGCTAAACAAATAATTCTCATTCTTTATTATCTCATTTAAAATTCAAAGTTTCTATGGTGAGTACTATTACTATTATTATAAGAGAAAAAACAAATTTTAAAAAAGCATTTGAAAAGAAAAACACCTAGAACGAAATATCAACTATCTGGAGCATTTTTCTAGGTTCAGAACCCAGTACAGCTTGTTGATGACTTAGCAGCATCTAACATATAACAGAAAAAAGGGTCTTAGCCAAGGACATAGTGAAATGAAATCATACTATTCCAGCAAGGCTCAAGGAGTTATTCTAAACTCTAGCTGGATTAAAGGAGTCACCTTTGGACTAGCACATGGCTGAAATGGACTCTCTAATTTTAGGATGATATTTAAGGTGTTGGGAAATGATCATGGGGAAAGGTAATTGAAATACAACCAGCCATAGAAGGAAGGAACCCTTGGAAAACAAATTATAATTCATGACAGAATGTAATAAATTAGTTACCATCCCCATTAATAGTGGCCATTTTAATGTGTTTATGCAATGGCTTATTCTACAGCACAGCATAATGGAACAGAATCATAATATGCTTCGTTTAAATTCCCAAAATAAAAGTTTATTGTAAACTTCTAGCCCTCACACTTTCACTTTAAGAATTACATTATAATAATGCTTTCCTTTAGGTTCTGGAACTTGGGAAGATTTTTTTTTTCTTCACTCATTGTTTTTCTATTTTTCAAATACTCTATCTCAAAAAACATATAATATTTTGTGACAGAAAAATATCTTTAAATTCCCTGTAGAATTTTAAAAGTAATACAAAATCATTTACAATTTCACACCCAATTCAGCTAATTTTATTTTTATGTATTCCATTCTAGCTGGTTTTCTTTTTATATATCATTGTACATAGTTATAATCAACATGAATGTTTCATTTCATATTTTAATTTTACTGAGTATTTAAAAACACATACTTTCATATTATTAAATTATGTATTACTATAAAATATATATATAATATATATAATAAAATATATTATTAAATGCTACTCATAATTATCTTTTTCATAGCTGTGTAGTACACCATCATAGTCAAATACTGTAATTTACTATAATTTATAATTTCTTCCTTTGGGACATTAACATTTCTACAACTATTTCTCTATAATGGGCAATAACATGGCTAACATTATTGCATTGAGCTCCTACCTTTATTTCTCTTTTGAAATTGTTTTCCAAAGAAAACTTCTCTGGTGTAAAGTTATAAGATCACTGATTATAAATTTTTGTCCAATTTACATATTTACTAGCAATGTCCGATTATACCAGATTCACCTCAATTTTCTTAGCAGTAACTATTATTCTTTGCTAATTAAATTGGTAGAAGTCCATACTTTCGCATAACTCTAATTTGTATTTTTTTATTTCTAGTTAGGTTGAATAGTTTCCTGATATTTTTTGATACCATGAAGCGATCTCTTCTGATAGACTTATTTCTACATTTATATTTTGGATTGTGATCTATTCACATAAGCTCCTTACTCGTTATAAATATTACACCTCTTTATATCTTTCCATTTTCTTCCCAATCAAGCATTTTTCTTTGCATTGTAATTTAGTTATTTTAGATAGTAACAATCTCTGTATTCATGATCAAACTGTCAGCTGTCTCCTTTGTAATTTCTTCTGCTGACCTAAGCATCAGGACATTATCATTCCTCTACAGACAGAACAAATGTTTTCTGCAATGTTTTGACAATTTGATTTTATTTTGATCTATGAACATGTAAGCTTCTTGTGCATAAAAACAGTGGTGACTCCTTTCAAAGAGAACAGTGCTAAGGCCTGTAAAGAGTGGGGTTTTAGGGACGCGTGGGTGGCTCAGTCAGTTAAGCAACTGGCTCTTGGATTTGGCTCAAGTCATGATCTCAGGGCTGTAAGATCAAGCCCCACTTGGGGCTTGGTGTTCAGCAAGTAGTCTGCTTGAGAGTCTCTCCCTCTGCCCCTCCCCCTTGCTCTCTCCTTTTCTCTCTTTCACATAAATAAATAAAATCCTTTAAAAAAGAGAGGGGATGGGTTTCAGATGGATGAGGAATAAAAGCAAGAATCTGAAACCTGAGTAAAAAGATAAAATCTTGCTCCCATATCACGAATTTGTCAAGGGATATTTTTAAATTCTTTTTCTCTCTCTTTTTTTTAATGATGCAATCATTTATCTTGTCTTGTGAAGCACCTATATTGTCTCAAATTGTTCCTATGCACTCGTGGTGTTGGGGGAAACATGGAGAATTAGTCCAAATCCAATGACAGACTAGTTGGATATACTCCTCAGCTCTGGCTGAGAGAAACCATGGAATGTCATTTTTTGGCCTGGGTTCCAGCCCTCAGTTTCCTCGTGTTATTGGTCCTGAAGGTGTTCTTTATATTGAGGGTTGTTTGGTATTTTTTTTTAACACCTCCCAGCTGATTCTAACATGCAGGCAAGATAGAAAACCATTGTAATCATTTCATCAAGAAAGGTAAAAAGAAATCTAACCCATAAGAGGAGATGATCAAGAGAAAGAACTAGAAACCACTTATTTTTTTCATAACTATCTGCATCCTGATGGCAGAATTTCATAGGGGGGACAGAAAAACGGTTTTTGGACATAGCAGAAGTTTCCAGAATGTTCTTTACTTCCTTTCTCTTCATAACCTAAGGTTCACATAGTCTTTTCCAGACACTGAAATAGATTTTCCAAAATGTAGGAGAATGAGGTATTTGAAAGCAAATTTTGAATATTGCTAATTAATAAGAAACAGGAGAGGGTCGGGATAAATAAAAGGTAGTATTTTGAAACTTCTTTTTTCTCCAAGCATTGATCTTCCACTGAGGCAGACTCACCACACCTGGCAGGATTGTCCACAGGGAGCAGGACTTTGGGGAGCATCTCACTCTATGGCACCTTGCTTTTTGTGATTAGCTTTTCTGCAGACCGATGCTCACATGAGCTTGTATACCCTTAACCTACATCTCCCAAAATGCAAGGGCAGAGAGCCAGATGTGTGGTTGGAGAGCAGAGAGCCACACCTTGGCTGAAAAGGTAGCCCCACCCAGGTGTCTTAAAATTCACTAAGGGTTTTAAGCCTCTAGGAATCATGTGAAAGACATGTGATGTGTTGTTAACCTCCCTGGAAAGAAAATGGACATCTCAAGATAGTTATGAAGGAGAAAAGCAAAATTTTCCCCATTTTTGAGGCTTTGAAATAAGGAGAAAAATTTCCCAACTCAGTCCTTGCTTCAATGTATGCCAGCGAAGATATATTTCCTATTCATGTGTTCTGAACAAACCTACAAAAAATGTTTTTTAAAGCCTGAGAATTTAATTTATGCCTTGAACCATCAAGTTCTTATGTGTAATAATATTCCACAATAATGTTCATTTGGATATGAGGCAGTTGGTGACTGACTCCCATCTTCTGCCCAACCTGTTCCTAAACAGAATGGCTAAGCCGAAGCTCTTATTGGGGTTCAGGAAGGACAAAGGTGAGGTAGAGCAGGACACTGACTTGTAATCATTTGGAATGTCCCCAGTGTCATTGACAGTGTGAACATTATGATTTCACTGTCTTGACATTTGTGCTTATTGTGACAGTACACACCTGCTGATAAAGTTTTCCGTTAACTTCATAGTTAAAGGACCCTGTACGTTATGCTATTTAATTGTTTTGGACATACATCATTGTGTGAGGGTTACTTATATGGTATTTTCAAGTAGATAAGTCATTGGTAACAGGCATTGAAGGATCCGCCTTCCCTGTAGCCTCTCCAGTGTTCCCCAGTTTTCAGAGATAAAAACATGGGTCTCTATGAGAAGTGCCTCTCGCTAGAGTTCAGATGAGGGAAAGCGGTCACATGCCTCTTTTCTGAATGGCAGCACAAAATACTTCTGTAAATGCGGCGTCTGGGTGGCATGGTCAGTTAAGCGTCTGACTCTTGATTCTGGCTAAGGTCATGATTTCAGGATCGTGAGATCGAGCCCCATGCTGGGCATGCACTCAGTGCGGAGTGTGCTTCAGAATTTCTCTCCATCTGTCTTTCCTCTTTGTGTTCTCTCTCTCTCTCTCTCCCTCTCTCTCTCTAAAATAAACAAATATTTCTTTTTTAAAAAGTACTTTTTTGAGTTCTGTACTAGGAATCCTGATAAGTGCGTTATTTGATATTTCCTTTAGGGAGCTAACATCTGGGTATCTCAGAAGGTTCCATAATGGCACATGGTGATCATCCAGCCTGTGTGTGAACCCCTGCATCTCTCACCCCACACACCCTCCTCGCAACTCCAGGGTATATGTATTTCCAGGTCCCCTTTAGGGTATACACTGGCTTAGCACATGGCCATGGTAACCACACTCCCCCGAATAGGGTTCTCTCTTGGTGTTTGGGGTCACTTCACCTGAGACCATGAGAGCATGCCGCACACAGCCACATGGGTGCAAATATAATGCAAGGGAAGGGAATGCAAATGACAACAAGAGAGGAGACAGACAATTCTGGAAGGAGGCAGAAGAGAGACTTAAGAGTCAGTCAGTATTTACTAGTGCAGCTCCAAAACCCAACTGCCAAATTTAAATTCTCATTCTGTCACTTACTCTTCATTTGTCCTCGAGTGCATTTCTCAGCTTTCCATGCCTCATTTTCATGATTCATAAAATAAGGGATAATAATACATACCTGTTGTGGGGCTTGAAGCCATTAAAGTTATTGGCACATAATTAGACTTCCCCAAAAAGCACTTATTAGTATTATTGTCATCATCCTTGTTGTCCTTGAGTGAAGATTTGGCAATGATGGAGAAAAGTTTTCCCAACTGTGTTCATTTCCTAGAGATGCCATAACAAATGACCACACACTGGGTGGCTTGAAACAACAGAAATTTATTTTCTCACAGTTCAAGAATTCAGGATGTCTGAAATTAGGGCATCACCAGGTTTGGTTCCTTCTAGAGTCTCTGAGGGAGAAGGCATCCCCTACTTCTCTCAGCTTCTGGTGGTTGCCCCAGATTCTTGGTGTCCTTCCTTACAGATGCATCAGGCCAGGCTCTGCTTCCATCTTCTTTTTGTTCCTGTACCTTCTCCTTTTCTGTCTTATAAGGACCCTTCCATTGGGTTGAAGGCCCACCCTAATCCAGTATGGTCTCATCCTGAACCCTACCTTAATTACATCTGCAAAGACCCTTATTCCAAATAGTCATATACTGATATTCCAAGTGGACATGAATTTAAGTCCAATGCTACTCAGCTACTTTAGCAATTGAAAGCAGGTTAGGCTCAAATCAGAGGAAGAAATTGCCAACTGCTCCTGGAAGAATGTCATCTAACCTTGGGCATGTTGTGCATTAAAAAGGGCTCTGTTGCATAGGTGGTCACTCAAGCGAAATGGGCCAGCTTCCCTCAAGCGCATCACTGAGTCAGAACCAAGGGTCAGGCAGAATCAACACGTGTCCTCTCATTGAAACTGTGGCAGACTTCTCCGGAGAAAAGTCTAACATGCCCAGCAGGGATAGGCTGCACCGACAAGGCAGCACACGTGGCCAGCTCTTTCCCCTGCTCTCTCCTGACACGTTGCACGCCACTGCTAAACCCACCACTGGAACCCTGAAAGCATTCTGACACTGGGTGATGCAGTGTCAGAGCCTGGGGGAACTGGATTTTAGCAACACGCTCTGCAACTCACTCGCTCCACTGACCTCCTGTGTGGCCTCAGGTAAGATACTTACCTTCTCTGAGCCTCAGTTTGGACTTATAAAACCAGGCATAATATCACCAGTAACGTGTAGAGTGCGTCTAAACAAGAGCACTAATATCGGCGGAGGCTTCCTTTCAACGCCGGGCATGACTTTCAACGAGTGGTTACTGTAATTTTCATTATTGTGAGGCAGCAGTTCTGGCTCTCCCTCTTCCTAAGCTTGAGGGTAAGAAAGCCCAAAGGACCACGAAGCAGAGATGTGAAGACCCACGTACAGCTCTTCCCATCCCCACTCCTTCCACTCTTGGCACACGGGAGACTCGGCAACCACACAGTAAAGATCTTGACTAGGTGATGCCCCAGCTGCCGTCCAAATATAAACACCACTTCAGTGAATGGACTTCCGTGAGCCCCTCAGGATTGCGAACCCAACCGAGACAAAGTCTCTTCCTTTTCATGACTTAGCAAAGGAACACTGGGCTGAGCAAAGACAACAGAAAGCAGCGTAGTGCTTTAGTGTAGCTCAACATTTAAAGAGGCTTAAATAGTATTTGGAAGCTACATAACACATCTCTCATGAGTGTGTTTTTATCACTTGATTTACTTATTACCAGGGTAATATATATTCATCGTAGATATTTTTAGAAAATACAGCCAAACAAAAAGAATAAAATCATTGTTAATCCCAGATAGATATATAGAAATTTTAAAAGTAACCAATTGTGACGTTTCTCAGTCCTTGGCCTTCAACGTCATTTTAACGGCTTCCTAGGATTCCGTTATATAAATATATTAATATTTATTTAACCCATCCCCCGTTCCAGAAATTTACACATCTCTTGACTTCCAAGCTTAGTCTCTGAGATCCCCTCTGTTCCTGTTCAGCAAACATATTTGCAGTTGCTGTAGTGGTGTCTTTAACTGGCAATTTTCTCTTGCAGCCGACACGGCGCTTGGCACTGACGATGTGTACGATGAGAAGGGATGCCAGTGTGACGTATCCGTCGAGGACCTCACCCCACCACTTAAAACTGTCATTCGAGCTATCAGGTTGGTGGAAAACCTTTGACAAAATGATCCAAAGATCATTTGAATTATTTGAATTAGTATATTGCTGAGTTATTTTTCCTGCACTAAACCTCCTGAAATAGTTTCTCTGTTCCTGTTCATTCACATGCCTATTAAATTCTGAAATACATTTTCTTTATACAAAACTCTACTGTGTTCGGCACAAAATGTGTTATAAAAGGAAGCGAGATTCGGAATGCCAGGCCATGCCGGAGAGATTCCCTGAGAATTGACTTGTCGTGAGAATTTGTAGGCTTTCGGGGCATTTTGTGTATAGACGTAATTGGATTTATAAAATTATTTTTATGACTTGATATTCTGATCCATGGTTCTGTATCTTACATCAAAGAAAAATCCCACTAGGTTATTTCAAAACGGGTTGAATTCTGAATAGGAGAAACCTGAGGTCCTCTGCAGTGACTTGCTCCTCTCTGGCTGAATGCTGATTTTTTGGCTTTTAAGATTTTATTTAAATTCCAGTTAGTTACAACGTAGTATTAGTTTCAGGTGTGCAGTGCAGTGATCCGACACTTCCATACAACAGTGCTCGTCACAAGTGCCTCCTTGACCCCCATCACCCACTTAACCCATCTTCCCCACCCACTTCACCTCTGGTAATCATCGCTTTGTTCTCTATAGTTAACAGTCTATTTCTTGGTTTGTCTCTCTCTCTCTCTTTCCCCTATGATCGTTTGTTTTGTTTCTTAAATTCTACATATGAATGAAATCATATGGTATTTGTCTTTCCCTGACTGACATATTTTGCTTAGCATAATACTCTCTAGCTCCATGCACGTCATTGCAAATAGCAAGATTTCATTCTTCTCATGGCTGAGTAATATTCCAGTGTGTATATATACCACATCTTGTGTTTTTTTTTTCTCAGATTTTGGGTTAGGGTTATGATTAGGCTTAGGGTATGTACCTGACATCCTGCATTTCAGAGACCTCTCCTGAGGGTTTTTTAGAGTTAGAGATTAGGGGTTTGAGTTTAGGAGTAGAGTTAGAGTTAGGATTAGGATTAGGATTTGGATTAAGGTTAGGGTTAGGTTATGTGCCGAGCATGCTGCAGTTCAGAGATCTCCCCAGAGAATAAAACCCCAGACTTCTGCTGGGATGAGAATACAATGGGCAGCCATCCACCGAGATGAGGCAAGGCGGGGACTTGGGGCTCTAAATACGCTTTAAATAGATACTGAATTTAAAAGCTGATCTTAAGGAGTGCCTGGGTGGCTCAGTCTTTAAGCGTCTGCCTTCAGCTCAGGTCATGATCCCATGGTCCTGGGATGGAGCCCCGCATCAGACTCCCTACTCAGCAGGAGGCCTGCTTCTCCCTCTCCCCCTCCCCCTGCTGTGTTCCCTCTCTCGCTGTGTCTCTCTCTGTCAAATAAATAAAATATTTTTTTAAAAAGGGAGGGTGCACCTGGGTGGCTCAGCAGGTTAAGCCTCTGCCTTCAGTGGCAGGATTGAGCCCTGCATCAGGCTCTCTGTTCAGCGGGAAACCTGCTTCTACCACCCCCCTCTCTGTGTCAAATAAATAAATAAAATCTTTTAAAAATAATAATAATAATAATAATTTAAAAATATAAAAAAATAAAATAAATTAAAAAGCTGATGTTTATATACTCCTTTTCCAATGACAGAATCTAATAGAGTACCCAAGGCAACTTACCTTTATATTTCCAGGATCCACTCACTCCAAAATTTAGGATCTGGACTAAAGAAAGTGCTGCAAACTCAGCCTGCCTAGTTTAATCCCTTTGGGAGAATTTTAATCTGTCCCTGAACCCTGAGTGACTTTGTTGCAAAGAAATACCTCTGATCTTTTTGGCTCTCTCTGCCTCTTACCAAAAAGCCAGAAGAAAACTTAAAATATCCAACCCAACTTAGCTATCCAGATACTTAGTCTAATTTCAGAGATCAGCATGACTGATTCTTTACTTCTATTTTTAGTTGGTCATTTTGTATCGTTAGAAATTGCTTTACTTGATGTTTGGGAATCACTGGGAAAGCAGAAAAGAGTTTAAAGATTTTGATAAATGTTTGTTAAGGCAAAGAAAATCACGGTTGATAAAAATGCGTACCCAAGAAGATACTTATACCTTGTCTGTTACAGCACCCTAAAAAGAAATAAAACCAAGTAACTTCTCAATGGAACCCTAGAGCAACAAACTATGGGTGGAGGACCGCACCTCCTCACTGGCCCTGGACCATCCTAGATGATGCCTCTTGTCTCATCATAATCGTTCATTGTTAATATTCCCTGTGTTTCTCCAAGTATCTCAAGTTATATGACCTCCCTACCCCTGGGGAACCTGGATGCCTTAGGTAATATTTCAGCCCAGAAAACCCGAGAATATGTAGCAAAATGATGGTTGAAGCCTTCAGTTAAAAGGGACAGAAAGGATCTAGAACTGCATTATCTGATACGGTGACCTGTGGCCACATGAGGCTAGTAAAATTTGAATTAATTTAAATCAGACTTAAAATTCAGTTCATCAGGGCGCTTGGGTGGCTCAATCAGTTAAGCAACTGCCTTCAGCTCAGGTGGTGATCCCGGACTTCTGGGATCTAGTCCCGCATCAGGCACCCAGCTCCACAGGGAGTCTGCTTCCCCCTCTGACCTTCTACCCTCTCATGCTCTCTTTCAGTCACTTTCTCTCTGAAATAAATAAATAAAATCTTTTTTAAAAATTCAGTTCATCGGTGGCACTACCCACACTTCAAGTTCTCAAGAGCCACAAGTGGCTGCTATACTGGGCTCAGAAGACACTGTGTATTTGCATCACTGCAGAAAGTTCTCTTGGGCATTGCTGGTCAAGAAGTCACCTTGAAATTCTTCACATTCATTCATTCCATCCCTCAAAGACCCTATAGTGAAGATGGGGCAATTCATCCACAGATTAGTCTGACTTGCAACAGTACAGTAAAATTTTATCTAATGGGAACAGATTAGGTTTCCTAAAAGTCATACTTAACCCAATTTGTTCATTTCCCAAGACCTTCTGAAGCTTTCTGCTTTTGCCTCACAACCTATAAAAAGAATTGTGAGCCACAAGAAAGAAAACGAAATAGGTTTATTCTGCTAGCTAAGCACTTCAGCGGCTGCTCGAGATTTACTTTCCGGCATCCTCTTGAAACATGCTTGATTTTTGTGAAGTCCTTTGCAGAATTCCCTTGCTTTTCAGAATTCTTTCTTGGTTCTTACTTTTAACGGGACTTTATTATTTACGTGTATCTCCTTTTTGTGAACTGGAGCTTTCTGCTTGTCCCTGTGTGACACTCAAGGGGGATGTTTTTCTCCCCCGTATCTTGATTCTGAGTTCCCCTTAAAATTCGTGGATTCTCTGAAAACGCAATAGCTACGCTCAGTAGTTAATAACTTCATTGGAAATCTTCAACTCGTGATACTACTTAATTTCTAAAAATACATGATTAAAAGACCCACCAGTACAATTGGCAGTTCTGAAAAGGAGTTTGCTGTTGTAAATCCCTAAATCTTATGCAGAAGTGTCCTTTTCTTCAGCCCAATTAAATGAAAAAAGCTGCATAGCCGTTGACAGGAATGTCTTTGGCCAGAACGCACCCATTTCTCGCAGCTCATCTAAAATGCTATTGTGTTTGTCTGTGTTATTGCTTGCAAGCATGAACCATCCATTATTCACCTCTAAAAGAGCAATTTTGTTTTGGCATTTTTCTTGTTATTTTTTGGTGGTTTGATTATTTAAGATGAATAGTTGAATATGCCTTTTGCCCTCCAGTAGCTCTTAGAATAATAATGGTTTTTCCTAAGAGCCAAATTAACATGAAGATGTATAACAGAAAATATGTATTGCACTGCAAGGATGACAACACGGAAAACAAAACCACTACATCCCCCAGGAGCAAAACAGGAGCTCTTGCTTTGGTTATTAATATTTACTAAGCATCTGCCATTTTCTAATTTCTAGTTATTTTGGGCAGTAAAGATTTTTTGAGATGACTAAGGCCACTGTCTGAACTTGTCTGGATTATGTTATCCAAATGCACTTGGAGACTTTTTTTTTCAGTGACTGACGTCAGTTTTTATAGTAACGAACAATGGCTATTCTTAGACATTTCCAAAATATGTCTTAAAAATCAGAAGAATACTTAGTTTGTATAATTCCTCCAAGATTATCACAGATTATTCTCAAAATATTATTTAGTGGGAGGGCACAGAGTTGCTGGAAATGTGTTTTAAACTCATTAATGGGAGTGACGATTGTACTTATTTTTCACAAATGTTCTATATTTTGTTAATAATTTAATACCAACAATGTTAATTTTCATTTCCTTCACTCATAGAAATCAGTCTCTACATATGAGGGGAGCTTGGGTGGCTCCATGAGTTTAAGTGTCTGCTTTCTGCTCAGGGTCCTGGGATGGAGCCCAGAGTCAGCTTCTCCCTCTGCGCCTCCTCTCCCCCTCTTGCTGGAATGCTTTCTCAAATACATAAATAAAATCTTTTATAAATAACAAAGAGAGGGGCACCTGGATGGCTCAGTGGGTTAAGCCGCTGCCTTCAGCTCAGGTCATGATCTCAGGGTACTGGGATGGAGTCCTGCATCGGGCTCTCTGCCCGCGGGGGGCCTGCTTCCCTTCCTCTCTCTCTGCCTACTTGTGACCTCTCTCTGTCAAATAAATAAATAAATAATCTTTAGAGCTAAAAATAAATAAATAAATAAATAAATGACAAAGAGAAAGATGACATTAGCAGGGAAGTAAACAGATTGACAAGCAAATTGATAAACTCTTGAAAACAAATTGACAAGAAAATTGATAAACTCTTGAACGTTCTACACACTCACTTTTCATTATATCATGGTGTATTCATTTGCTAGGGCCGCCACATCAAAATACCACAGTTTGGGTGGTTTCAATGACAGAAATTTCCTTTCTCACAGTTCGGGAGGCTGTCAGCAGGGTTGTTTCTTCTGAGGCCTCTCTCTTTGGCCTGCAGATAGCCACTTTCTCTCTGCGTCCTCACATCATCTTTCGTCTGTGAGCCCACAGATCTGCATCCACATCTCCTCTTCTTTTTTTTTTTTTTTTTTTTTTTAAAGATTTTATTTATTTATCAAGGGGGGGGGGAGAAAGAGAGCACAGGCAGACAGAATGGCAGGCAGAGGCAGAGGGAGAAGCAGGCTCCCTGCTGAGCAAGGAGCCCGATGTGGGACTCGATCCCAGGACGCTGGGATCATGACCTAAGCTGAAGGCAGCTGCTTAACCAACTGAGCCACCCAGGCGTCCCCACATCTCCTCTTCTTATAATGACACCACTCAGGTTGGAGCAGGCCCTTCCCTAAGGGTCTTATTTCAACTTAATCACTTCTTTTAAAGCCCTGCCTCAAACTACAGTCACGTTTTGAGGTACTGGGAGCTAGGGCTTTAACATATGAAATAACAATTCAGATAACACGCGGCAAGATACAGTTTTCCTATCAATGTTCAACAAATACTTTCTAGGGGCACCTGGGTGGCTCCGTTGATTAAGTATCTGCCTCTGGCCCGGGTCATGATCCCAGTGTCCTGGGATGGAGCCCCACATCAGGTTCGCTGCTCAGCGGAAAGCCTGCTTCTCCCTCTGCCCTTCCACACCTCTAGTGCTCTCTCTCACTCTCTCTCAAATTAGTAAAATCTTAAAAAAAAAAAAATACTTTCTCAGACACAATATCAAAATTTTCAGATTAAAAATAAACCCATCAGGGGCGCCTGGGTGGCTCAGTGGGTTAAGCCGCTGCCTTCGGCTCAGGTCATGATCTCAGGGTCCTGGGATCGAGTCCCACATCCGGCTCTCTGCTCAGCAGGGGGCCTGCTTCCCTTCCTCTCTCTCTGCCTGCCTCTCTGCCTACTTGTGATCTCTCTCTGTCAAATAAATAAATAAAATCTTTAAAATAAAATAAACCCATCAATTACCTTATATATGTTCCCTCACAATATAAAACATCTGAATATCTGAGAATATCTAAAGAGGTTGACCGTTACCTTTCAAGGTTTTATTTAACATTGTATAAACACTACATAAGTCAGAATCTTGCATAATATTTCCCACAAAAATTAATATAAGCTCATTAATTCAAAATAATTAATATAAATAAATAATACAAAATAAATAATAATAATTGCTTAAAGTTATATCCAATAACTTTATATTTGTAAAAAAGTAAAAAAAAAACTCTATATTTGTAAAAAAAGTTTCAGAGTACTAATTTTCATAATATTTTTATTTGAGTATAGTTGACACACAATGCTACACTATTTTTAGGTGTACAGTAGAGTGATTCAACTTCTCTGTAGATTATGCTAGGTCCACCCCAACGGTAGCTGCCGTCTGTCACCATATAATGCTATTACATCTTGTTGACTATACTCCCCATGCTGTGCATTTTATTCCTGAGACTTATTCATTCCATAACCGGAAGCCCGTACTTCCCATTCCCTCTTCACTCTTTCAGCCCAGCATCCCACTCCACTGCCCTCTGGCAGCCATAAGTGTGTGCTTGGTATTTATAGATCTGATTCTGCTTTCTCTTTGTTTGCTTGTTTATTCATTTGTTTTGTTTTTTAGACTCCACATATGAGTGAAATCATCTGGTGTTTTCCTTTCTCAGTCTGACTTATTTCACTTAACACTATACCCTCTAGATTCATTCATATGGTCACAAATAGCAAGATAGTATCCTTTTATGGCTGCATAGTATTCTATTTTATATATATACCATCTCTTCTTTATCCATTTGTCTACGATGGACACGCAGGTTGCTTCCATATTTTGGCTGTTGTAAATAGTGCTGCAATAAGCATAGGGGTGCATGAACCTCTTCAATTAGTGTTTTGTTTTCTTTGGGTAAATACCCGGTAAAATTACTGGATCATATAGTATTTCTATTTTTAATTTTTTGAGAAACATCCATACTGTCGTTCACAGTGACTGCACCAATTCACCTTCTCACCAACAGTGCAGGAGAATTCCTTTTGTCCACATCTTCACCAACGCTTGTTCTTTCTTATTGTTATTTTAACTCTCAGAATAATAATTTTTAAAAAATAAAAAGAAATGTTTGTATTTGTTTTCCTGTACTGGACTGGCTAGATAAATTCTGAGATAGGCATACCAAGGCTTCAACGAAGTGTTATGTGAAGGATTTATTACGTAGTTGCAGAATGAGCTCTGGCCACTAAAATGATGCAAAGCTAACCTGTCTCTTCCTTGCATTTTTAACAGAATTACTAACGAGATCCTCAACAGCTGTTCTCTTATCAGATTGTTTTATGCAACTATTTCTGTCAATTGTCAAGAAATGAATCAGTACAGGGGCACCTGGGTGGCTCAGTCGGTTAAGCAGCTGCCTTCAGCTCAGGTCATGATGTCAGGATCCTGGCATCGAGCCCCACATTGGACTCCCTGCTCAGTGGAGACCCTGCTTCTCCCTCTCTGTCTGCCTGCTTCTCTGCCTACTTGTGTTCGCTTGCTCTCTCTCTCTCTCTGTCAAATAAATAAATATTTAAATCTTTAAGAAAAAAAAAAAGAATAAAAGAAGGAAAGAAAGAAAGAAATCAGAACACCATACAGCCTATTCTTGTAAAGATAACCAAAACAGCCCAATGGAGTTACTCATTATTCTGAACAGAAATGACCGAGAAGTTGATTGCATCATGTTCTTAACTTCTCTTAATATACCAAAGCAGTAATCACCATGCCTGCTGAGTTTCACTTGTACACAACATTTTATTTCCCAGGCCAAACCAGCCTTCTAGAAAATCAAAGGAATAAATAAAGAATTCTTAAGTTGAAGCTGCAGCCGACTTTCCCCTGGTATCATGAGCACATTCTACCCCCAGCCCCCACCCTCCTGAGAGTTGCTCTGAGGAGTGATCCAAGAAATGATAGCCTCTGTGCAACCTTGAGCAACCCATGTCACCTCTCAGTGCCCCATTTCCTTATTGGTGAAGTGAGGAGGGTAATAGGATTGACCTTGTAGGGCTGAGGGGGGGATTGATTGAATTAACATTTGCAGAGCACTTTGAACAGTGCTGGGCACAGGGTAAGCACTACGTAAGCTGGCTATTATAACCTTCACATTTCTGGGCTCCATATTGCCTTCCCAGTGTACTGCCTACTCTGCTCTTCCCCTGCTTAGGCCAGACCCTCTCCTTTCTGAACTCCGCCGATATGTCACAGGAGAGGAGCGCTTCTTTCTCTCTTTTCAGGGGTACTCCCAACTTCCAAAGGTTTGTGGCCTTCCCTGCCTGCACCCTCTTCCCCAGAAAGCACTTGCTGTCGCCTCTTGAAATTATATCCTCACCACCTGTGCTGAGGAATCACTCAGAGCAGCATCACTCAGGGCGGGAAAAGCAATCTTTCCACCCAACCACAAGGCAATGTTCCACGTAGCTTGCTGCCTTCCCAGGAACCCTCCCAAGAAAAGGACTGTGAAAGGGAGAAGCTACCTCTCCTCTCCCCTCCCAACCCCACCCACACAGAGGCCTGGCTATAAACTCCCCCAAAGAATCCGTACATGGACTCTAAAACATATATATATATACGTTTTACATATATATATATATATATGCACACACATATATATATGTGTATATATATATATATATATATAGAGAGAGAGAGAGAGAGAGAGAGGGAGGGAGGGAGAGAGCGCTTCTACTCTGCACCAGACACCAGAATATACATTAACAAGAAAGATGGATCCCTGCTTAGAACCTTGAAGGGCTGCCAGAAGAAAAGTCAATTATGATGCCAAGCGACAGATCACTGTAATAATAGAAGTCTGGGCTATTTGGACAGATAGAAAGTCAGCACTTACGTGGGAGATGGCATATAGGAAGACTTTCTAGAAGAGGGGACATCCTAGAAGAGATCTGGTGGCTTTGTAGGTACCAGCCAGATTACTAAAAGGGGTGTGAGTTCAGGCAGAGGGAGCCGCAGTTGCTGAGAACCAGATCTGAAGACGGTATCAGTGCTGGTTGGGTAGAGAACATGGGGAGGAGAAGTTAGACTCAAGGGAGGAGCAGGCACCATTAGAGCAAGCCGGAGGGCGTGGAGATTAAGTATAGAAATAAGTTTGTCGGCCTGGTGATTTATTCTGATACTTAGGACTATGACTCACTGCAAGGAATGGATTGGAAAGAGGGGACCATTGTTGTTACCGTACCTGGCTCTGCACGGGGGCCCAGCCCATGGCGATGAAGAGTCCTGAAGGACAGAGTTCAGAGCCCTTCAGACATGAGAAAATGACAGGATTTGGGTATTTGCAGGTTAGAAAAGACAGAGTGAAAGAGCAGGAGGAATCAGGAGGGGACATCTGGAGGGAGCAGGTCAGGCAGAGGCTGGCTTGTGGGAAGAGGGTGCGTTGTTGCGACTGGTAAGCTTGTAGGGTCACCGTGGGACCCAGCACACAGGTGAGGCGGGGCTTCAGAAGCCCAGGAGAAAAATCTGGAATGGGGACTAACTTGGTAGCCATGGGCACAGACATAAATGCTTTGCAGAAGTGTCACCTCAAGGGGGGTGTGGGAGTGAAGACAGAAGGTCACCACAGGATTTAAGGCTCACAAACCTGGAGGGAGCTGCCAAAGAAGAAGGCTTTGGTGGAGGCTAACACAGCAGCCAGACTGTTGGGGAAAACAGGAGGGGCGCGCGGAGGAGGGGCCAGCGGACAGCCCGCTGAGCCGGGGACGGGCTCCACTGTGTTCAGTTCTGCTAAGAGGTCAAGAAGAGAAAGTGTGAGAAGGTCCATCAGCGTTGACAACCGGAAGGTCGTCAATGACTCTGGAGAAGAATTCAGTAGAGGCAAAAGGGTTTCAAGCCAGATGGTAAACAGAACATTTTTCTAAATTATCTATCAGAATCTTTCACTCTAATAAGAACATAGATAAAACGTCAAGCATTTCTTTGCAACTAGCAAAGGCTCATCAACTCTGCTGAAATGGCTCAGATTTGATCAGCAAAGAGAAGAACCATGATGGCTTGTCAGAGTTGCTCAGGCGGGTATGCAAATCAGGCCTTGCTGTAACCCTGGGTTGGGCAACAAGGTTTTCCAGTTTCCTCGCCCTTGTGTTCTTCCTATTCTGAAGGGCACGTGCAGGACCATTGCCTGGACTGTCCCCTAAAATGCATACTCATCTCTGAATCCTTCTCAAATCTCGCTCCATACTTCAGACAAGAATACTCCACAAATAGAGAAGCAGAGGCACATGTTTGCCGTTGTGGGTTTTTGTTAAACCTACAAGCTGTTTAATCATCACCCGTTCTTAATTTTGCTGATAGCGTCTCTGCTATTTTAGCAGAGGTGATGAGTCTTTGTTTGCAAGTCACTGTTAAGACATTCTTGACAGCCAAGTCTATGGCATGTTTCAGTAAGGGACGCTGCTACAAGAACATTTTATGGATCATTTAACACATATTTTTAAAATCAGCTAATATAGTCCATGGAATATTCTTTTTTGCTTGTTTCTGTTTTGGAGATAATTGCTCGTGGCCACATTTTGCTCGGAGGCTGCATTAAACTAATGTTTTCTTGGAAGACACACTTACTCTGCAGCATCTAATTTCTAACCTTTTATTTGGTTATAATTTAAACTGAAACTCCTATTCATTGTTATGACTAAAAATATTCAAGAGCAATCAGTGGGTATGGACACTTTATTTATTTACTTATTCATACTTTAAAATGTATGCAGAATTTTATACTCCTAGGGAAACAAAATTCCCAAATTTAGTTACTGGATCAATGCTCACAAAATCCTAAGAGGAGAGTTAACTGTTTGTAGACTTGCTTGAATCTGGAAGTTCTTGCTTAGGTTCTACTATTCTTATCCCCCTTTAAAAAAAAAAAAAAAAAAAGGTATAGGAGAGCCTACCAAATCCTGAATATAAAACTCAATAATAACAAGTATTAGAAGAACGATATCCATGTGCCAGCAGTTGCGGCCAGAGAATAGGTCCTGTTCCCTAAGTCAGCCAGGTGGGAACTTACACAATAAGGCATCTAAAGGACTGCGTAGAGGGGTGCTAATTTACACATCCCCAGCAAGGATTGGAAGCCGGAAAATGAGATTGGTCAGTGCATCCAGGAGCTCCTCTGTCTTCTTAGTCACTGGCTAGTAGCCCAATGTAACATGAAAGAAAGGTAAAGGAGTCTTGGAGATATAGTTCTATAACTAGCTTTGAAGGATTTTCAGAGTCCAAATATATATATACGCAAATCTGCATTACTGAGTCCTGTTTATGTGTTAACAGAGAAGTAACATTAACAAATCATCCAGGGGCACCTGAGTGGCTCAGTGGGTTAAGCCTCTGCCTTCAGCTCAGGTCATGATCTCAGGGTCCTGGGATCAAGCCCCACATCGGGCTCTCTGCTCAGCAGGGAGCCTGCTTCCTCCTCTCTCTCTCTGCCTGCCTCTCTGCCTACTTGTGATCTGTCTGTCAAATAAATAAATAAATAAATAAAATCATCCAAACAAGTAACACGCATGCCTTTAATGGTGACCCCCAAATATCAAGTTCCACGGTTCTCATCGTCCGACAAGTTTGCTCAGTGATCAGCACCACCCATCCCCAGACCAATCTCTGAAAGGCAAAAGAAGGCTGCCTTGGGGAAGTTTTGGTGATCCAAGGGCCCTGGATCACTTCAAGAATGAGCCCTAGCACCCTTTTATCTGCTTTTAAGGCAGATAGATGCTGTGTTTTTTCTCTTTTTTTCTTTTTTTTTAGAGAGAGAATGGGCAGGAGGGGCAGAGGGAGAGGAAGAGAGAATTTTTTTTTAAAAGATTTTATTTACTTATTTGTCAGGGAAATAGAGAGCAGAAGCAGGCTTCCTGCTGAGCAAGGAGCCCGATTCGGGACTTGATCCCAATGACCTGAGCCAAAGGCAGCCACTGAACGGACTGAGCCTGCCACGTGTCCCAGATGCTGTGTTTCTTGCAGTCAGAAGTCAGCGGGTAGGATTATCCATCCTGGGAAGGAGGGGTTATGGAAAGCATGTCAGTAGAGTAGATCAACCCAACTGATGAGCATAAGGTAAGAAGAGGGGTCAGAGGGGGAAATACGCATCCACACCAATAACAGGGTGTGGGAAGGTAAGGGACCATTTCTGCAGCCTGAACAAATCTGGTCATATAATTCCCAGAAGTGAGGGCACAGAGAGTAAAGGACTGTCCTGTCCAGATATTGTCCCTGTCACTTACACCAGTTTGGGTTAAACACTTCTCTTCACCCCTCCCACTGGCCTGAGCTTCCCACCCCTTCCACTACACACCGTCTGCCCTCCCAGACAGGAAGGGCTCAAGCAACAGGGTTTATTTCTGCATGGCCGTATTCCTGACATCCAGCACAGAGCCTGGCATGGAGTAGGCACTCAAGAAATGTCTGCTAAGGTGAGCGAAAGAATCCAGGAGTGAATTCTTGAGTCCCACGCGTCAGACACGCCTGGGGCATCGCTTAGGGATGCGACCGCATGGAGCTCATCCAAGGAGCTCCTGGCTCGGGACAAATGAGGCTCTTGGATTCTGTAGGAGCTCCTGGCCCCAGGGACTGCTGCCTTCCACAAGGACTGGAGAGAGGAAGAATCTGGAGACAAATAATCCCTGGAGGCTCCTTCACCTCTGCCAGCCCCTTTTCAGCGGAGTCAGTGCCCCCCTCCCGCCCCCCGCCCCCAGCGCCTCGCCCGGAGCCCAGCCCGACCGCACGGTAGGCGCTCCCACCTCCGTTTCGGAAACTCTTGACCTGGGCTACACCGTGGAATGACCCGAAGAGTTCTACAGAATCTCGGGGCCCACACCCCGGATCAGAGAAAACGGAGGGGGGACCGAGGCATCGGCATTATGCGCAGTGCCCGGGAGCCGCCGAGCTCGGGAAGCGCTGCGGTCCGTCTTGCAGCCCGTGAGGCTGCCTCTGCAGTTCACAGTCTGAGCCCTCGCCGCCCGGCCCGCGTTTTGGCTGCGGGCCGGGCTCGTCCATCTGTTCCGTGGCGGCCGCAGTCGCTGCCGCTCCTCTTCTGCTGGTTCCTATCTCTGCATATTCATAAGCAGTGTCGTTCCCCTGATTTAGTCGGCTGGAACAAGACTTCTGCAAGATTTTATAACTCATGGCAGCACAACAAATGCACCTACATTTCCTTATAAGTGCACATGTGTTTGTGTGTATATATAGATATATTCTACCCAGAGTTTAACTTCGCGGTAGTTATTTCTTCGTGCTCAGAAAAGTGTGTGAGCAGACTGCCTTCGGTTTCAGCCGGAGGGGGACGGTTGATCAGGTTTGTGACGAATCTTTTCCCCCCTCTAGTGGTACTGCGCCGCATGTCAGCTTCGGGCGAGGCGTTTCCTTCTCGCAGACCTAGCCAGCCTCCTGCTTCCCCTCACTGCATGGAAACAAGCTTTAGGAGTGTTTGCTCCTGCTGTACTAGTTCTGGGGGTGCAGTTGATGCTCATGAAAAAAAGACGCCACTGAGAGAAGAACTTACCCCCCAGCCTTCGTTTGGTCCTCCCAAGGACCCTCCAGCCACACCAGTAAGAACAGGCCATTCGCTTGGCAGCCTTATTGAGAACGTGTGTGCCAGACACCTGTGAGTGAGGAAAGCTTGTATTATAGCAAAGTATCTTTTTCATTCTTGTTATTTTGTGTTAAAATACAAGATCTGGGCGCCCGGGTGGCTCAGTGTCAGTTGAACATCTGCCTTTCGCTCAGATCATGATCTCAGGGTCCTAGGATGGAGCTGGGCCTCCGAGCTCCCTGCCCAGGATGGAGTCTGCTTCCGCCTTTCCTCTGCCTCTCCCCCAACTCATGTTCATGCTCTCTCTCGAATAAATAAAGTCTTAAAAATATATATATAAGATCTTAATATTAAGGCAATAGTACAATATTGTGATAACGAGCTCAACACTAGAGCCAAACTGGTTCAAATCCCAATTGCACATCTACTAACTATGCAACCACAGGCGAGGTATTTAACCTCTCTATGCCTCAGTTTCCTTACCTACAACATGAAGATGATAGTACTACCCCTCTCATAGGGTGATACTATAAAGTACTACTTGGCATTATCATCTTAATTGTTGAATGTTTCTTTTTTTGTTAAGTCTTTTTAAAATATATTTATTTATTTTAGAAAAAGAGTGGGGGAGGGGCAGAAGGAGAGGAAGAGAATTTCAAGCAGACTCCCTGCTGAGCGCAGAGCCCATGACATGGGACTCGATCTCAGGACCCTGAGATCATGACCTGAACCAAAACCAAAGAGTTGAGTGCTTAACCAACGGAGCCATTCTGTTGGCTCATTCTAGGTGTCCTGATTGTTAAATGTTTCTTAAAGGTCTGAATTTTACTCTAGAATGACTTGCTTAAACACTTCTTGCTATGAGGCAAGATATAGATCATATTAAACATATTTATAAGTATGAAGAAGGCCACCAAAGTCTTCTGTTTCTTTTCCCCAAGCCAGCTCATGAGCTTTTGTTTATTCCTGGCCTGAAGGCATTTCTTCATCACTCTTACCTAGACAGTGGAACAGCAAACTATAACCAAAATCCAACCCAATGCTTGTTTTTGTAAATAAAGTTTTATTAGAACACATCTATACTTACTCATTCATGTATTGCCTGTGGTTGCTCTCATGCCACAATGCAAAGTTGAATGGTTTCAACAGAAACCAGACAACCCAGGGCACCTGGGTGGCTCAGTGGATTAAAGCTTCTGCCTTCAGCTCGGGTCATGGTCTCAAGGTCCTGGGATCGGGCCCCACATTGGGCTTTCTGCTCAGCTGGGAGCCTGCTTCCACCACCCCGCCCCCGCCTGCCTCTCTGCCTACTTGTGATCTCTCTGTGTCAAAATAAATGAATAAACTTAAAAAAGAAAGAAAGAAAGAAACTAAACAACCCATAAAGCATAAAATATTTACTATCTGGCCCTTTACAGAAAAAACTTTCTGCCCCTTGGCTGTACTTCGAATAGCTCTGGATTTATGCTCCCTGAAATATGCCTGAAGAACTCCAACCTATTCTAAGGTACTCTTTTAAGAAGACCTTGACAAGCATCTGCTTTGCCACAAAACAATATAAACAACTTTGAACAACTGGAGAGTGACTAATCCCCATTCAATTCTCCAGCAAGTGCTTACGGACCCTCTAATACTTGTCCGAGATTATGCTTAGTGCTAGGGTGAAAACCATAGCCCTAAGTCAGTGGGTGAGGTACAGTGCCTCAGATTTACCTCCATGGCCGTGCACTTGAGGGCACAAAGCAAGACCATCTACCCCTGTGAAGGTGAAGGAAAGATGTTCGGGCTGAATACAGAACCGTTAGCATTTCAGGTAGAGTGCAAAGACAGAATCCTAAGAAATTAGCATTTGGTGACCAAAAAAAAAATCCAGGAGGTCTGGAGTGCAGGCTGCATGCAGAGGAATGAATAGAGATGAGCCTCCAGAGAGAGAAGGTGGGGGGTCCCCTTCCATTACCCTCTTCCCTCGGGTTGCGCACCCAGTCTCCTTCGTAGTGCTGCTAGACAAACCTCTCATGTTTGTTAAACCCTGCACCAAGTGTTGGCTTATTGAGGGGAGAGCACATAGGCCTGCATTCAAGGACCTCATACAGTCTGGTGAAGGAGGCGGGTAGATAAGCAAATAATTACAGGGTGGTGTGCTAAGTACTAAAATAGAGGTTGATATGCAAGTGACTAACTACTTTGGAAGAATCACAGAAATTTCCATAAAAGAAGTGACTTTAGAGCTGAGTCTTAAAGACATCATAGGGTTTCGGGGAGAGGAAAGAGCGTGTGCAAATAATTGAAGCCTATGATTTATTGAATGGTGTTTTGTGGACCTGCAAATATTTTTGTTATTGTTGCTGGAACCTCAAGTTCCAAACACAGAGTAGGGGGGAGAGGTGAGAGAGGTAGAGGGCGGCCAGTCCGTAAACAGCCTTACACGATATGCTGAGGAATTTGATGTTTACTGGAGGGGCTGTGGAGAACCAATGAAAGATCTTAGGATGGGGGGCAATGTGGTCTCACTTTGAAAGATTTTTTCTTTCTAAGGCTATATGGTATTGCAGATAGAAAGAAGGGAACAGCTTTGAGAGCTATTAGTACGTGGTTGGTCTGTCCTTGGCAAAGGCAAAGTGACGTTATCCTCCTTTATATAAATTACTGGTTTCCAAAAGACTTTTGTTATTAAACATTCCCTCCACATTCATAAAACACGTTGCCCAACTTAGAATTTTCATATCTCACCTCAGGCCTCTTCAGCGTTTTCATTTTCAACCTACAACAAAGACAGTTAAGAAAATCCATTTGTTGTCCATTGGTGCCTGGCTGGCTCAGTCAGCGGAGCCTGCGACTCTTGATCTTGGGCGTGTGGGTGCGAACCCCCATGCTGAGTGTAGCGAGTGCTCAAAAAAACTAGAATGAAATAAAAATAATTTTTTTTAAGAAAATATATTTGTTGTTCATCTTAGAAAACTTAATCCCTGACAGGTAAAATAGTTTGTTTACACTCGGTCATGTCCTGATAAATGCTAAGCAACTAGCAGTCCTAGATGGGAAACTGATGGTCTTCTGTGGTGTTTGGGTATGCCCACATGATGACAGCTGAGTCAATATGAGAGTTCTTAATAGGCTTACCATAGATTCCTACACATCGTATCACTCCTTGGAGGTACTGCTTTCCCTCTGGTGCTTTCCTTATAGACTTTCCTACTTTCATGTAAGGAATTAAAAATTGGATTAATAGGGGCACCTGGGTGGCTCAATCCATTAAGCCTCTGCCGTCAGCTCAGGTCATAATCCCAGGGTCCTGGGATGGAGCTCCGCCTCAGGCTCCCTCTGAGGGAAGCCTGCTTCTCCTTCTCCCACTCTCACTGTTTGTGTTCCCTCTCTTGCTATCTCTCTTTCTGTGTCAAATACATAAATAAAATATTTTTTTAAAGAAATAAATTTAAAAAAAACAAAAATTCGATTAATAACACCATTTCAGTTATTTGAAAAAGAGGAGTATATGCAGGATTGGACTGAAGCCAGCTTGTACTCTCGGGAGCTGAATGTTACATTTTTGGGAATTTTGCTGCTTGTTATATACAGCCATTATTAAACTTTAAATTGTATAAACTCACAATTAAATAAGTTATATTTAAAACAAAGGCAATACACATTCAACACTCATTTTACTACATATTACTCTCTATTGTATCTGTATGGCATAAATACTATGTAATGATAATATTGCACATCTCTTCCCAACTTCTTGTTCAGTGATGTCACATTGATAGCTTGAAATATGAGGTGTGGTAGGAGTATTTGTACCATGGAAATTGGCAAGCAATACAAATAAAAATTATAAATATTGATCAAATTTATTTAAAAATGGATTTTTCTTTAATTTAGCTAGTTCATAAATGGTAAATTATGCAAATAAAATGAAATTATCGTGGTCTGCTTAAAATATGACCGAGTATGGGCCAGAGTATAATTCTGTCTACTGAATGCCTTCAAATTGTTCTTTTGTTAAAGTATTTGTGAAAGGAAAAGAGAAAAACATGCAACTCTTGAGGCAAATTACCATGGAGCAGTCACACAACTCCCTACAAGAAACAGGGGCAGGGCCCCCTGCAGACAAAACAGATCATTCACTTTGGAGGTGTGTGGGCCCCCCACTAGGCAGCCACACCACAGACCACTAATGCCTAAGCTACAGCCTATGGGAATACACCAACTCATGCCAAAGCTCGTCCCTCTGCATGTAGCCAGTCGTTTACCATAGCCCAGGAAAAAAAAATTGCCAAGATCCCAGCCAATCTTTTCAGCATCTGAAGAATTAATGCCACAGGAAAGCAGGAGGTGATGTGAGAGTGAGAACCAGATGTATCTGGGTGAGATTCTGGCTTTGCCCCTTACTGGTTGCTAGTGAGGGGGCAAGTCACATAGGTTCTCTGAATCTCAGTTTCCCCAAATATGAAAGGGAAATAAGACTGTCTTAAGGGCTGTTGAATATAAGACATCTATACTTCACCTAATGGGCACCTAGGCAGCTCAGTGGGTTAAGTGTCTGCCTTTGGCTAGGGTCATGGTCCCAGAGTCCTGGTATCTGGCAGCACTGGGCTCCGTGCTCATGGGGCGCCTGCTTCTCCCTCTGCCCCTCCCCCTACTCATGTTGTCTCTCTTGCTCACTCTCTCTCTCTAAGTAGATAAAATCTTTAAAAAAGAAAAAAAAGTACTTACACAACAAGTGGTAATCTTATTGAAAACACAAACAACAACAATTAAAAACCACCTAAGGGATGTATAAAGATGATTTTTTTTTCTCCCCCTCTACCCACCCACCCACCCAGACAACATTAGCTACTCTGAAGATAAGTAAAGAGGGTCTGGGCTGTTAGATTAGCCTTTCTTCTGATTTTATTCTTATTATTACCTAGATGAGCAGATCTTTTCTTTTTCTCTTTCCTTACTTCTCTTATTCAACAAATGTTCCTTTCCACAGTGCAGAGGGAACTGTGCTCACCTCTGAGTACACCGTGTTGAAGAATGGTGATCATAATACTCAGGGTAGAAGCAGCAGTAGTAATAAGAGCTAACATTTCTTACGCACTTCCCCCTCGCCCCCACCTGTTGAATAAAAGAGGCCCAGTCCTACTTTCATGTACCTGACAATTTAATGTGGGGAAACAGATAGTTAACAAATAATTACTCAGGGCCAGAAATTTCACAGGGTAGGTATTTCATTAGTTTTCACAAGTTTTTTAATATAGGAGACTGAGCCCCCAAACAAATTTGATAAACAAATTTGGAACTAAAGCTAGATACTAAGAGGTTAAAATAAAACAGAGCTCCTCTACTTTCCTCTGAATAATGCTTAAATGTTTCTGTAAACAAAAACAAACAATGAAAGAGACCAAAAAAGTTTATCCTGGACAAAGAAGAGATTGATGGGGAAAATATTGTGGAGAGAGAGTGTAAGAATGTTATGGATAAATGATTCCAAAATAATTAAGATACAATTAATTTGAAGTTAATAATATAACTACAAGATAGAGTTTGGGGCTTCCTAACCAATAAGACAAGTTGGGGTCCTTGCAATCAGCTATCAATTAGGATACATAGTGAATATTTTCTGTTTAAATTTTACATTTAGACCTAATCTTCCCACTTTCCACCAAGGTACACCAAATTGGGGTTTGCAGAGCCTAATTGACTGATTCCCAGTCTGGGATCCATGAGTGTGATAACAGGAGTCTATGAGCCATTTAAAAGTTGAAAAAACACTGGCAGGCTTAACATTTACCTGCACTAAGGCTGCATAGACTCATTAAAATGTTATGCTTCTTTGCTTTCTTCAGAAATAATACCAAGTTATTGCAGTAACTGTTTTTCCTTGGCAACTTAGCTATTTATGGCATCATGAGATTTATTGATGAAATATTGTTTTAGGGGCACCTGGGTGGCTGTCATTAGGCATCTGACTTTGTCTGGGGTCGTGATCCCAGGTTCCTGGGATGGAGACCTGAGTCAGGCTCCCTCCTCAGTGGGAAGCCTGCTCTCCCTCTCCCTCTCCTACTCCCCCTGTTTGTGTTCCTGCTTTCGCTGTCTCTCTCTGTCAAATAAATAAATACAAATCTTTTTTTTTTTAATTTTTTAAAGAAATATTGTTTTAAAACATGAGGTCCAGGGCACCTGGGTGGCTCAGTGGGTTAAGCATCTGCCTTTGGCTTAGGTCGTGATCTCAGGGTCCTAGAACAGAGCTCGTGCTCAGCAAGGAGTCTGCTTCTCCCTCTGTTGGCCCCTCCCCCCTGCTTATTCTCCCCACCCCCCACTGCTTATTCTAACACTCACGTGTTCTCTCTCTCTCAAATAAAATCTTTTAAAAAAAGAAAAAAGCATGAGGTCTTTGTCGGGGAAGTATTGTAATAAAAGAGATCTCTGGTTCTGAAACCTTAGATATCCAACTGTAGTGGATGAATGTGTTACATTCGAAACAAAAATTACTACCTAATTGAGCAGTATTCTGCAAAAGTAATTTATGAAACAGAATTTTCATAAATTTCTATATGAATGTATTTCTCTAGAAAGAGTAAGTTTTTGCAGACATATCTACATCTGAAATTGCATAGTTACATAAAAGACCATTTTAACAATTTTTATATTTCTTAAGGGACGCAGTCTAGGTGTTATTTCTTAAACTTCTGAGGGTCACATAAAGAAGGCAGAATTGCATTTTGACTTTGATTTTAACTCAGGGTTTCAGTGAACAGCAAAAATGTATAACACTTAGCATTAAGTCTCTTTTGTGTGTTTTTTGACTCTCAGTGTGTGCCTCCCGTGAGATATTCCTAAATTGCCCACTATAATCTTAGGCTTTTATGTTGCATTTCTGAAGGAACCTAAAATAATGTGATGCTTGACTTTTTTTTTCCCCCAGAGTTCGCATATTTACTAGCAAGCCATTTGGGTAACTTCTTTTAGCAGAGTTATGGAGATTAACATGGAACATGTTGCTTTTACAGGATTATGAAATTTCATGTTGCAAAACGGAAGTTTAAGGAAACATTACGCCCCTATGATGTAAAAGATGTCATTGAACAATATTCTGCTGGTCATCTAGACATGTTATGTAGAATTAAAAGTCTCCAAACACGGTAAGCAATAGAAATGTGATTTGTTGGGAAGGAACGGGCATAAAAACCGTCTGAGGGTAACTTCTCTGTTGTAGAGAAAAGTCTCTGAAGCTTAGAGTTCTGATTCATTTTTCATGGATAACTGGACTTTTGCTTTTAGTGTAGATTTTTTATTTAAGGATATTAATCAGACATGAAAAGCCTCCGTCTGCAGCCTGCAATATCTCAGTATTCTCATCTGTAAAAATAGGGATAATGTGATTGCCTCATAAGGTGTCATGAAGACTGAATGAGTTCCTACACACTAAACAAGTGCCCAGTAACTGTTAATGGTTGTTGCTGATGCCATTTGAATGATTACTGCTATTGTTGTTTTGTTATTCTCGGAATCCCAACCATCCTTCCAGAAGAAGCCGTTCTTCTTCCTCTTCAAATTGTACCCACCTATCTGGCCTCAAGAAACAGACCTTTCCCTTCTCTGACCTCCTACAGCCATTGAGAGCTGTCACGGAGCATAGAGACACTCATGATCTTGGTATTCAATCTTGCCCAAGAATTGGACTCAAAAACGAGTGGTTGGCTCTTGTGTTGTTTCCTGGGTGCAAGTCTGTTCCCCTGCTTGTGACTAAGACCGGGCATTTGCCTTTCTTAGGGTCCTGTACTGTCTCTCTGGTGAGCATCTTACTCAGTGATGAAAAGAGTTTGGTGTCTTACTCCAATCACGTTTGATTATGTTCTCTTGAAGCCAGAATGTCCAGTCATATCAGTTTTTTAAGAGTCTTGCTTCATTCTCAGGCACAAATTACCAGTGTGGGTGTTGGAAGAGTTCTGAAAACACAAGGAGGGGGTCTTAAACATTTGTTTATATGCCCATAGCACACTTAGCTCAGCGGGAGGCATATACCAGGCCCTTAGTAAACCACCTGGTGATCAATTCTAGAAATCACAATTTGTTCGTCCGTTCATTCATTTATCCAGCAGACAATTATTGAGCCCTTAATGTGTGCCAGGCACTATGGACGTTCAGAGATTAATAAAATAATGACTTAGTCCTTGTGGAGTTTGCAGTATAACAGATGAGATTCACGGCAGGAGGTGGGCACTGCCTGTCAACTGGAATGCTGAGTTCGTCCTGATAATTGAGCTCCAGCACACACACACAAGAAAGTAATTCCCACTTCAGGGGATCAAGTCTCCTTGGAAATGGTTTTAACTCATCCTGTGGTGGTGTTACAGTCTCGGCCCACGTGGTCATGGTCTTCCAAGTTCTTTAATAGAACTATTATAAAACAAGGGTTTTTATAAAATTGAACTGCTACAGAAGTTGTAGAACTAATCTTGAGTTTCCAGCGCGTTCTCCAACTAGAATTCCAGAAGGTGGAGACGATCACTTTCTATGGGCTTAGCTCCCGCATATCAGATGTGCAGTAAATGTTCACTGAAGCATCTGTTCTATTAACATGAAATAATCATAGTTACGACTTTGTCATATTTTCAGCAGTTAAATTCAGGAAATGCGTGGTCGGAGATGCAAACAGACAAATTACTTTGTAGTTCAGGACAATTTCGCCTACAGAAGATTGCCCATAAGTGACTTCATCACAGACCAGAATAATGAGAAAATTAATCTCATGTGTAATTCTCATGTTAAGAAAATAAGCACATCAACTGGAACAAGCTCATTTTTATGACATCTTACATAAATTAAAGATAATTGTCTTTAATTTTTCTTTTCAAAATACTTCGTTCTGGCCCGGGGCAATCTCCGTCTTCAACATTTATAATCTGATCTCCTCTTTCTCTGATAGTGTTGACCAAATTCTCGGAAAAGGGCAAATCACATCAGATAAGAAGAGCCGGGAGAAAATAACAGCAGAACACGAAACCCCCGATGACCTCAGTATGCTCGGCCGGGTGGTCAAGGTGGAGAAGCAGGTATGATCCAACTGGAGTGGCTAACTTTTCCATCCAAATTTTTTTTAATCAAAAATTAGGTCATTTGATGTATTTTAGTGATTAAAAATTTTTTAGGATTTTATTTATTTATTTGATACAGAGAGGGACCGAGGGAGAAGCAGACTCCCTGCTGAGCAGGGAGCCCAATGTAGGGCTCAATCCTGGGACCCTGGGATCTTGACCTGAGCTGAAGGTAGACGCTTAACCGACTGAGTCACCCAGGTGCCCCAGTGATTCTTAATATATTTTAAAAGAAGAAAATCAAGAAAGAGTGAATGCAACTACATTTTTTATGCATAGACAGTGTTCTCTAAAACACTTGGATTCCCATGTAAGGAATGAACAATTTCATCTCATCGATGAATATGTGAACTGGAAGCAACTATAGACTTTCCACAGTAAAATAACAGATCTATTTTTTGTATGTGTTTTGGTGACTGTCACTGTCTCTCTTTTTCACTCTTTTGTAAAAAACAACACCAAACCTCAGTTATTAGCCCTGAAGCTGTATCTTCTCATACAAAGATAATTGTCCAAACCAAGAAACAGAGTCTTAACTAACTACAGAGAACACCCGGATGGTTACCAGAGGGGAAGTAGGGGGTGGGGATTTAAATAGGTGAAGGGAATTAAAGAATATACTTATTATATGAGGACTGAGTACCTTATGGAATTGCAGAGTCACTATATTGTACACCTGAAACTAATATAACACTTCTGTTAACTACACTGGAATTAAAATTAAAAACTTAATAAAAAAAAAAGACAGTTGTCCAGAAATCAAATTGCTCCCCCAATCCAATCAAAAATATCTCAAGTATTAATTCAGAAGCATTTTATATCTTTGTTAATTAATTATTAATTATTAAGCATTTTGTACCTTTATTTTTAAATTCAGAATCACCTACATTGATATTTAAGGTCTTGATTTCATCAGAGGAGTTCCTCGCTAAAATGCCATAGAGTCCCAGAATCATTTCTTGGAGGAGGCTTGGCAAAGGCAACTTGATTGGGCTGGGGGTCTTGCAGCTGCTTTTGTAAAGGCTTATATGTTTTTTTGAGAACATCAATCATCCGTTTTAAGTTAAGGGGGAGGAGTTTTAGGGGGAGATGATGCAGAGACTGAAGCTCACCTCTCCCTCTAAATTATCCCTTGCCACCCACCCCCCAAACACACCACTAGACATACATGCCGCAGTGGCTCTAGAAACGAAGCCCATTCTTCCAACGGGTTATAACTCAAATGTGACCATTTCCCCCACCCTTAGGTACAGTCCATCGAGTCCAAGCTGGACTGCCTGCTCGATATATATCAACAGGTCCTCCGGAAAGGCTCTGCCTCCGCCCTCACTTTGGCCTCATTCCAGATCCCACCTTTTGAATGTGAACAGACATCTGACTATCAGAGCCCCGTGGATAGCAAAGACCTGTCCAGTTCGGCGCAGAACAGCGGCTGCTTATCCAGATCGGCGAGCGCCAACATCTCTCGAGGCCTGCAGTTCATCCTGACGCCAAATGAGTTCAGCGCTCAGACTTTCTACGCGCTTAGCCCTACTATGCACAGCCAAGCAACACAGGTGCCAATGAGTCAAAGTGACGGCTGCGCAGCGGCGGCCGCCAGCAACCTTGCAAACCAAATAAGCGTGGCCCCTAAGCCAGCAGCCCCAACAACTTTACAGATCCCGCCTCCTCTCCCAGTCATCAAGCATCTGCCCAGGCCCGAGACCCTGCACCCGAACCCCGCAGGCTTACAGGAAAGCATTTCCGACGTCACCACCTGCCTTGTTGCCTCCAAGGAAAATGTTCAGGTTGCACAGTCAAATCTGACCAAGGACCGTTCTCTAAGGAAAAGCTTTGACATGGGGGGAGAGACTCTGTTATCTGTCCACCCCGCTGTGCCCAAGGACTTGGGCAAATCTCTGTCGGTGCAAAACCTGATCAGGTCGACAGAGGAACTGAATATACAGCTTTCTGGGAGTGAGTCAAGTGGCTCCAGAGGCAGCCAAGATTTTTACCCCAAATGGAGGGAATCCAAATTGTTTATAACTGATGAAGAGGTGGGTCCCGAAGAGACTGAGACAGACACGTTCGATGCCATGCCGCAGCCTGCCAGGGAAACCGCTTTCGCATCGGACTCTCTAAGGACTGGAAGATCGCGATCATCTCAGAGCATTTGTAAGGCAGGAGAAAGCACGGAAGCCCTCAGCTTGCCTCATGTCAAACTGAAATAAGGTCTCCGTTTTCCTTCTAGCAAAGCAGTTCCTTTAGCCATACATATCGTTGCATGAACTATTTTGAAAGCCCTTCTAAAAAGTTGAAATTGCAAGAATCAGGAAGAACATGAAAGGCAGTTTATAAGCCCGTTATCTTTTAATTGCATGAAAATGCATGTTTAGGGATGGCTGAAATTCCAAGGTACATCAACATTAACCCACTCATTTAGTAACGTACCTTGCGTTTAAAATCCTGAGAAACCAAACACTGCTAACGCTATGGGGTGTGTGAAAATGTCAAGATTAGGTCACTTAGAAGATTTGACTCTTGTGTTTTGAAATTACAGGAGTAAACAACTTCAAATTTCAGGCATTTCTGCTTTGTGATTAAATACAAAATACGTTTTCAAAATTAGGCCATAATGTATCTGTAAACACAATGGCTACCATCAACCGCTGCTAACAAGGTATCAAGTAAAGCAGAACTTGGGAATCATAGAAATGGCTGCTTCTTTCAAGATATCTGCCAACCCATTCCTATTCAGTCATTTTATTATTGATGTAATTTGAATGTCAATCTGTGTGCTTTTGGTGATTCAACGCTGTGGCAAGCAATTTTGCACATCATTTCCATGTTGTCCTTTATGACGAGAATGTTCTTCAATTAGAACGCGTGCAAATAATGAGATTCAGGGCCAGTGGGGCAAACAGACTATCTGACACATGTGACTTCACGGGAACATAGTCCACAATGGCTGAATCAACTTTATACGTAGTCGACTTCTACACACGCCAGTACAGTACTGATGAGTAGAAGGACCAGGGCTCTGGGGCTGATCTCTCTGCAGTGGCGTCCCCCCACCCCCCAACCCCGGCTTGCCAGGACTGCCACAGGGAAGGGGGAAGTGTGAGAAACCATTCCCACTAAACTGATAATACAGGCAGGATCCCCGGGAATTAGACGTTTGCGTAAGACTGAGATGAGCACGGCTTGAAAAGAATCCAGACACAACACCAGGAAATAGGTGAAGTTAACAAAAATAGCTTTGCCCTCAGAGGGCAATGTGAGGGAGGAAAATCAAACCAAAATAGAAGAACTTGATCTTTTTAGGAAATGAATATTGCTAGGGAATTCGACTACCTAAACATCCCTTATTCTTATATATAAATGGAGAGTTTTGCAACGTGTTTATTTTTTACTATGCCCTGAATGTTTTTTGCTATTAACCTAGTACGTTTTGCATATGGAAGGCTGTAACTAAACTTCCTTTACTTTTTTATACTGTAGCGAATGTTTTCTATGCTCCCCCAAGAATGTTGCCCCAAACCTCAAATTAGGGGTTCTGTTTCCTGGTGTGCACATTCACAGTTAGAAGCCAGGTACCCCCGGTAGGGTCTGCAGATCAGAAACACTTACATCATATAGCACAGCAGCAAGGACCCAAGGGAAGCAAAACCAGAGAGGCACTCACCAGAAAGCAAGCCCCGCCCACTGCTTGTTGGAAACCTGTCCAGTGTTCTCAGAACTTCAGCCAAGGTCACGGCATTCAAAAGGCAAGGGGGAGCCAGAGAGCCCTTCAGTTCAGTTCCAGTCCAGTCACAGAAGGACTTAGGGAAGGAAGAGTTTTTTTCCTTGGGACATAGTGCTTCTCCAAAAAAAACCCTTCAGCGGCCAGGAAGACAAAGCAGGGATAGCAACTGGCTGTCCAAAGGCAAAAGGAGGCCCTGAAATCCACCCATCCTCCCCAACTGTCTCCCCAACTGTCTCCCCAACTGGTCGTCTCCAATCCCCAACCCTCCTCCTACCTTTCTTCTCCATTAACTTCTCAGTTCCCTGCCACTGTTTTGCTCCTGAACTTCGCCAGGCTTTACCCAGCTTCCATCCCCAAGTAAACCACTTCTCTGCTCTTCCTCAGATAGGCTTCTCACCCTTCAAAAATCCTTGTCCCTTTTGATAAACACTGAAATTTTAAACACCTCCTCTTCTCAACCCACCTGGATTCTAGCACACTTCCCTGGAGTGTATCATTCAGCGTCTTCTTGGCTGCTGGTGACACGCAGAAGTTAGGGTCTAAATTTTACACTCCAGTCAAAAAGAATTTTATCAAGCTTTTAAAACAATGACTTTCGTTTTTGAAGCACAGAATTTTAGTAAATTATGAAATGCAATTTTTCACCTACTATGTTTCCACTCAACCTGAACTTGTGATACACCCTCCCAAGGAGGTTGTACACCACACACACATGCACACGTGCACACACACACAAACACACACATCATTCCACTGGCTTAGAGCCAGACACTTGCCACACACTTGGCAGGATCTCTCCAATTATCAGTTGAGGAAGAGGAGGGAGGCAGCAACTTTCAGGTAGCACTGATTCCTGGATATTCCCTGTCCTGGATCGAACCCCACTGGCAGCAGGAATTCTGAATGTATTGGGGACCCCTCTTTAGGCCTCCGAAACAGTATAGTTCATCCAGCATTACTGAAGACTGAAGATTCAGAAACAAACCCCAAATGCATCACTGAGGTCTTAATCATAGCAAAATGTGATAAACCATGATGTGAAAAACTTTTATACATTGAAGCCATGACTATTTTGTGTCTATCTCTTACTCTAGCACAAAAACTCTTGGATGTTCGGAGATAGTTGTACTGTATGAAAACTGCAGGGTTTTGTCTGTTGTTTTACTCTCTATAGAGTTGAGAGGGGTCTCCCATTTACACTTAGCGAAGTCCCATTGGTCAAGGCCAAATGGTGTCTTGAAGCACAATTTAGCTGAGAACTGAGCAGCCACGTGCTTTCTCAGTTCAAGTTTGTCTGCCTTCAATATGTAGGGCTGATCAAGTTAATGCTTACTAGCAAACATCCCCTTATATGAGGCTGACTAAAAATATTGCTGTGTCTGGTCTAAACGTTTGCATTTTGTTCAATTAAATTAATTATCTGTGGGTTGCCAGTTTTGTTTTAAGTAAGAGACACTTTATTGAGTTTTTAAGTCTTTATCTCCTGTTCAAAGGTGCCTTTCTTACCTCCCATTGACTCAGTGATTCTGAAAGTTCACAATTTGCAGGTGGAACAAGTCTAATAGAGAGGAGGAAATCAGGCACAGCGACTAATTCTCATGCCCATTGGCAAAGCAAAACCACAAGAAAGGATGAAACCTGAGCAACTAAAATTAATGGATCACTTTATCCAACCCGACTGAGAAAATGTCAGAAACGTTAACTTATCTCCCCAGAAGCTGATATTTTTTGCCTTAAATGACATGGTTGTGTTTTTGCAAGAGAAACTTAATATAATTACGTGCATTTTAAGTGAGCAGTTCTAAAAGTCAAGTATGACAATACAGTTGTCTGTTCCTGAGAACAAATCAATCAGGAATTTCATACCCATCTCAAGCTATCATTGAAATGTAATCTCCTTTGCTCTCTTTTACTGGGCTCATTTGTTTTAAAGTAAAACATTAAAAAGATGTCTACAAACAGTGTGACTGTTTTTATCTGGAAATAACTGGTTGGTTCTGAATAGACTGCTCCCAGTCAATCAAACTGGCTGTGTACAGATTTGGGGCTGAAATACAAAGCTATCTTCCTGCAGGTCAGTGAAGAAATCCTTGGTAATTTGGGGAGGTGGAGATTTGCAAATGTTTTTGAGGGTGTATCATAAGAAAAATCAGCTCCATGTTAATCAAAACTCAGAAAACAGCACATGTGAGCTTTGTATTAACCATAATAAAGGGGTGTACTAAACAAGTAATAAGAAGTCACTGGGTGCCCAGGTATGTGCGCCAACCTGCAACCCCTGGCTACTCAAAATTACCATGTTGAGGACCTAGCCAGCCCTACCTTACCAGGGAAGGACTTCTCCAAAAGGAATCATTCCCTTCTTCACTAAGATAGCTCGTTCCTTCGGTTTTCCTAGTACTTTTACACTAAGTATCCATGATTAATTCCAGTGGAATGTTAGGACTCTGGAATACAAAGTAACAAAGCACTAACAGAGGCACTTGAGACAAAAGGAAGAAGGTGGGGGGTGTTATCCTGGAGGACAAGGTAAAGGACTTCCCACCATGGCTCTAATGAGACCAAACATGTATGTGCCTAGAGATGAGTGAAAATAAGATTGTGTATGAAACATGCCTGCTTGACCAACTTGAAAGTGTAAATCACTTCCAAACACTTTTGAACTAGTTTATAGCACAATCTCTCACCTCCACCATTTTAAAAGCAAAATATACTTATGACAACTCTTCTACCTTAACCACTGATAGAAATAGGTTCCCATACTTTGAAGCGGCAACTTTTATTAGCCTGGTTTTAACTGCTTCAAAAATGTGGTGCAAGTAAAAATTGTGTTTTTATTAAATTTTCATTACAATAAGACATCACTTTCTAGCCTACCTAATTGCAAATTATTGAAGCTTTTACTACATTTCAAAGCAGAAATTTATCAGATATGTTGTGTATAAACTATAGATTTATGCACGGCCCTGGAAATTACAGCACCACAAAACTGGTAAATGGCAAATGTTTTTGTTCAAATAAATAAACAGAAAATCCAAAGGTACACCCGTATGACTTCTCTTTACCTGTTCACATGATTCATTATGTGTTCCCATGACTCATTCACATGATGCCTTGGCGTGACTTCCTTCCTGGGTTGCCAGTCCTTGCCCACCCCTGTTATCCCAAGGAATGAGGTCCTCGAGTGTTCCCTTGCTGCAGCTCCGAATGCCATGAGGACATTACACCAAACACATCATAAACGCTTTTGAGTATCTCTGAAACTCCTTACCTAAGCCCTCTGGACAATGATCCAGTTCGACCATCTGTTACCAGAGATCATACCACTGGCTTTGGTGCTGAAGAGTCCTCTGCCATTCCATGATGGGAAGACTAGTTCTTCTCTTAGTCCCCAAGCCACTGATTGTCCCCATGATTGGGTGGGGTCACTCCCATACTCCTCATTCCCCATATCTGCTACATCTCACTCTTACTCTTTCTCCTCATAAACATGAGTAGTCTTCCACATTACCAGGAACCCTAAGGAACTTACCTTCCTCTCTATTTTACCCAACATCTCACTTTCCCAATAGAACCAAACTACTTACAAAATAAGGTGTTTCCATTCCCACAGCATCCATCCTCTAGCCAACTTGATAATCAGACCTATGCCCATTCAACAGTGCAGAAAAACCACTCATCAGTTCACCCATGACCTTCTAGAAAGTTGATTCAAGGGGTACATTCATCAGCATCCCCCTTGGCTTTTCTGAGGTAGTTGACACCAAAGCCACTATCAAAACTGCTTCCTAGTTTGATTCCTACCCCCTCTGAATTGATCATTATTTACTTTTCCAAGCTCCCTACTGCTCTTAATCCCTTAACTGTTGATGTTTCCACAAATTCCATCACCGGCTTCTTCCCTTTTCTCCTCTCCCTTCACACTCTGCCCAAGGTTGTCTCATTTCTAACATCAACCATGGGATGATCCCACCCAGTCACGGATCTCCACCCAGATTTTCCCCCCAAGCACCACCCAGAGTCACTCCAGATGCCTCACACCCAACTGAAATTACTTGAGAACAGGGACATCTCATCCCCACAACACCTCAGCCTCTCACACAATGCTGTGCAGCAGGCACCCAATAATGCTGAGTGAATCAAATTGTGTTGGTCTCTCTGATCCTTTATTCAGCTTTCAGCAACTTACAATCCGTAACTTCACAGGTCTTTTAAGTCAAGAAAAGAGGGATCATCAAGCCTCATCCACACAGTGAATTAAGCAGATTCAATCTGTTACTTCTTCCAAAGTACTCTTCCAAAGAAGCCTGGTAAGAAATTAATTAATGCCAAATAATGAGCAATCTATATTTCTACAGAACTGGGAGAAGCAACACCTCCCTCATCCCACCCCAGGCCTCAGCATCATTGGCTTATTCCTTCTCCATCCCTCAAATGTAATTGGCTCAGACCCGATAGTTGACACCCATTCCCAGACTTTCTCCATTCACCAGGAATACTGACTTCTCTCAAACATTACTATAGGCTCCAAAGAAAATAGGGGGTCTAGTCTCCTTTCCCTTGTCCCTGAGCACATTCTTATTCCCCACATCTCTTTACATCCTACCAACGCCAGGACTATAGCCAGAGCCAACCTACAGACTTTTTTGATCCCAGCCTTTAGAATAACAACCCATGTTTAGTGACCACCCAGCATTTGTCCATGCTTCCCAGGTATTTTGCCATTTAATCCTCACATTACCACAGGCACTATAACAGGATGTATTTAGCTGCAAGCATAAGAAAACCCTGACTGAAACAACCTTAAATATAAGAATATTTTGTTGCAGGATTTCTTTTCCTTCAGTGCCAGCAGTTTCCGGTCATGCTGCTCTGAAGAATGAAGAGGTACACCAAAGTGGTGAGCAGCAAAGCAAAGTTTATTGAACTATTGTACAAAGCTCCCAAAGAAAGAGGAGACACAAGAAGGATACCACCAGAGTTTCTAAGTCTAGGGGTTTTTATGGGCTTGTTGGCAGGCTGTTATCATCTGATTAACCCTGATAAGACTATCATACAATCAGGTTTTTGTCATCTATCTACCACGTTGGAAAGGGTGGAGGGCTCCTTCCAGCGTGGTGTACAATCCTTTTAACGATGGTTAAACAATGGTTTTAACGATGGATCCTGTCCCTGCCTGCTTTTCTTTCAACAATCCTTTATTAATTTTTTTATCTAACAATTGAAATCCAAAGGTAGGCTGGCTGAGTACATTTTGCTCAATTACATCAAGGTTCCAGCTGTCCTCCCTCTCAGCAGGATACTATTGGTGGTTCCTCTCATCGTCCACAAGATGACTGCCAGAAGCAGTTGCTGCCCTAAAACCTCCTTGATCACATCTAACAGGAAAGCAGATGAGGCAGGGAGCTCTCCGCTCAGGTATGAAATATAAATCTTTTCCTGATACTTAATTATAATAACACAGAACACATGATCATTCCTGAGCCCGGAGTAGTCACTGTAAGGTTTTACAGGCGAGGTACACGTGACACCCGGGGAGATAGGTGCAAGGCAAGGTTTATTAAAGGCGCCCTCGGGCGAGGTTCCGAGACTCAGAAGAGGAGAGTCGGGAAGTCGCACCCAGGAAGGGGTTGAATGAGCTTTTATTGGGCCAAGGCAGGGCGGGGGCTCATAACCATATTTAGTAAGGTTAGAGGTTGGGAGTTGGAAAGTCTCAAAGTGGCTGATTTTTGTTTCTCGTATAAGTTTCGGTTTACTCAAGGTGATGTGTCCTTGACAGATGTCCTTCTGGCAGGAAAGTCTGGGGTAGGGGGAAGATGGTGGTCTGGCAGCCGTTTTATTGTTCCTCCTGCATTCCCAGGGCCACCAACCTAACAGTCACTAAGTATCTGCCCTCTGGTCAATGAGAACTCCTCTTTTGGAAAAAGGGAGTAGAGATCCACAAAACCATAGTTCTATTGGAAGAAAAACAGTGAAATGTAAGTATATATATATGTGTATATATATATATATATATGTATATATATATATAATTTTTTAAATTTTTTACTATACCTATATAGTTACAGGTAGTTAGTATTAGATGAGAAAACTAATGCACTGAGAGATTAGTAACTTGCTGAAAATCATAAAGCTGTTTAGTGGTAGAGCTAGGATATAAAGTGGTAGAGTTAGACATATAGTCTCACTCCACTATTTGAGATACTAACTTCTGCATTATTAATATGGGAGATGTGCCCATACAGAAATCTCTAGTGATCTCTAGTGAAATGGATTTAGAGAACAGAATTACAGTCCCCAAAGGGCAGAATGTTAATTTGATAATTCTTAATATGAAACTTAATTGAGGAAGAAAACAGTTTTTTGCGATTGTCTTTTTTTTTTTTTTTTAAGATTTTATTTATTTGTTTGACAGAGATCACAAGTAGGCAGAGAGGCAGGCAGAGAGAGAGAGAGGAGGAAGCAGGCTCCCTGCTAAGCAGAGACCCTGATGGCAGGGTTCAATCCCAGGACACTGGGATCATGACCCGAGCTGAAGGCAGAGGCTTTAACCCACTAGCCACCCAGACATCCCCACAATTGTCTTAAAAAATAAAAAATAAATAAAAAATTTTAAAAAGAGGTTTCCCTCTACTTTTTGAGTCATTAATCTTTCAATTATCAATTAAGAAGTAAGCATAGGAGCGCCTAGGTGGCTCGATGGGTTAAAGCCTCTGCCTTGGGCTCAGGTCATGATCCCAGGGTCCTGGGATCGAGCCCTGCATTGGGCTCTCTGCTCAGCAGGGAGCCTGCTTCCTCCTCTCTCTGCTTGCTTCTCTGCCTACTTCTGATCTCTGTCAAATAAATAAATAAATATTTAAAAAGAAGAAGAAGAAGTAAGCATAATACTCCCTTTGAGAATAGTATGGTTTTCTTCCAGCCAGACTCATGAGTGTTTTTCTACCACGAGCATGATCTTACCGTTTGTGTATAACTGGTCAAAAACCATGAAATTAACAAATCTTGCTGGTTTTAAAACATATTCCAAATTCAAATACTTTCACCACTTGCCCTGTCATCAGGGCACGGTCTTCTCTCACCTGCAAGGAAAGACCTCATTTTGAGACACAGGTTGCTAGAGGAGAAGCTTGAACAGGAAGAGTTCAAGTGAGGACATGTTTAGCTTGCCATCATCATGGCTCGGCAGATCCAAGTGTGAATTTGACATTTGGGAAATTTCTAGAAAGATATTTAGGAAGTCTTACTATTGATTTATTCATACCTTAAGGGACTTCAGGATCTTTTGCTCCCAGAACACGCTGTCCCCACCCCAAACTTCTAGCAATCAGGGACAATGCCTGGGGACCTAAGGCTCACTAGGCTGCCTGGGTGCCTACTTCACCCAGCAACTGGAGTAGAACCAGTGTCTGTCTCTATCTAGACCCTCCTCCCAACCCCCCCCCCCCCCCCCCGCCACACACACATCGCTTCTCTCATTTGCCTGCCTTTTAAGATCCAGGGGAATGCTGGGGAGGGTCCCTTCTTTTCTAGAAACCCCTGTCTTCATTCACCCCAGAGCAGCCTGACTAAGCTCCAGATGTGAGAAAAGCAGCTCGTGGAAGAGCTGTCTTTTCTGTTTCATGCTCCAGTGCTGGGCAGCATCTCCGGGAGGCAGCACAAGTGGCCGGCTCCTCAGGGTTCCGCAGGTCTCAGTGCCGGACCTGTTAGAAGCCCCTGCTGGACCAGATAAGCTTATCCAAAGGAAAGAAGACAGCACAGAGACATTTGCACATTGGATATCTTCACCTGTCGAACACTTTCTTATATTTAGAAGACATGTCTCAGACATATGCCTGGAAGGTCTGAGAGGAACAAGATTGGGTCACAAATTCAAACTTTTATCCATGCCATTTCTCACCAAAGCAAAACCTCCCCTCACCTCCTAATCGCCCAGGGGTATCAGTCCTTTATTACTAATAGAGGGAAATCTAAGGGAAGCTAGGATAAGCTGCCATCTTGTATAGGGAGCCTGGGAAGGCCTCAGAGAGGGTTTGGACCCATTGAATAGCTGTGTGCAGTGGGGAGGCTGCCAGGCTCTCTTTGGTCAGGGGCTGGCTCTAGACCAGCTGCAGTATCTTGAGGCCTGTGAAGAAAGTGCCCTGGTGAGGCAGACTCACAACTGGGACCCCAGGGCAGACCAGGACCCCTAAAGAGACATCAAGGGGGGTTACCCCAACCCCGGCCTTCCGGGCTGCCCCATCCACACGCCTCCCGGCCACCTTCCTGTAACTGACAGCAGGCCACAAAGATGGCTGTGGCTCCAGGCACTCTCTTCAAGGACTCATGGGAGCACTTGGATTTCCAGCCACTCCCGCGATTCCTGAAGAAACCAAGATGCCCCACAGCTCCACAATTCAGCCAAGGGCAGCTACCTTGAGCCTGCTGGTCAGAGTTCCAGCTCCCCAGGCTCCAGATCATATAACAGTAACCCCCTTGTCTCAGATGGTCCGACTACAGTGACTCAGGCGTGGCCTGCGTCTGTGAACCAGCTCTCCCGCTGAGTCAGGGTGTGCTGTGCTCCCTGATGGGATGAAGGTCTGCATCAAGGTGGCCTGCAACCAGAAGAGGGATTCATGAACCTCCATCCCTGGGGGCTGGGGGCGGTGCTGGGTGGTGTTCTGACACAGATGGGGGGTGGGAAAGTAGGGGAAGGTTGGAAACTGAAGTGGAGGTGTGGGCAATGGCCACCTACCAAAGGTACGCTCCTCCTGGTCTTCTTCCATGTAAAACACCAGTGGAAGGTTAAAGTTCTCCGACAGAGTCCACCATGGTTTCTCGCTGCAAGCCCTTTTTTCCAGAATTGGTCCTACCTGATTCAGAATAGGCAAGCTCAAACACCCTGTCAAAAAAGAACTTAGGGGGTGCCTGGGTGGCTCAGTGGGTTAAAGCCTCTGCCTTCAGCTCAGGTCATGATCTCAGGGTCCTGGGATCCAGCCCCGCATAGGGCTCTCTGCTCAGCAGGGAGCCTGCTTCCCCCTCTCTCTGTCTCTGCCTGCCTGTCTGCCTACTTGTGATCTCTCTCTCTATATCAAATATATAAATAAAATCTTAAAAGAATAAAAAGAAAAAAAAAAAAGAACTCAGGGGGCACCTGGGTGGCTCAGTGGGTTAAAGCTTCTGCCTTCTGCTCCAGTCATGATCCTGGGATCGAGCTCCACATAGGGCTCTCTGCTCAGCAGGGAGCCTGCTTCCCGCCCACCCCCCCCAACTGCTCTCTCTCTGCCTGCCTCTCTACCTACGTGTAATCTCTATCTGTCAAATAAATAAATAAAATCTTAAAAAAAAAAAAAAAAAAAAAAAAAGGAACTCTGAAGAAGTCAGGGTAGGCCCAGAATCTGTGCTAAATATTGGCATCTGAACAACCCCACAACTTAACAGCCTCAGGGAGGAGTGGCCTATGCCTACAGATCCTTTCAGTAAAATCCATTCCAAGTAATTGTCTAGTCTGAACTTAATCCCTTCAGGCTAAATTGAATTATCTCATCAGTGCTTGCCCAAGAATCCAAAGTTAGGGCACCTGGGTGGCTCAGTGGGTTAAAGCCTCTGCCTTTGGCTCAGGTCATGATCCCAGGGTCCAGGCATCAAGCCCTGCATCGGGCTCTCTTCTTCGCAAGGAGCCTGCGTCCTCTTCTCTCTCTGCCTGCCTCTCTGTCTACTTGTGATCTCTGGCTGTCAAATAATTAAATAAAATCTTAAAAAAAAAAATCCAAAGTTATCTTCATTCTAATTTCAAAAGATTTTGGAGCAAATCTACTGGGTGTGAGCCAGGGCAGGGTTTGAGGAATGGAAAGTACTGGAACAGGTAGGTTCCAAAATGGCCTCCCTAGATTTGGGCGGGCACTGTTTTAGTTTGTTCACACTACAAAATATTCTAGACCAGGGTGGTTTAAAAACAAGAAGCACTTATTTCTCACAGTTTTCGAAGCTGGGAAGTCCAAGATCATGGCACTGGCAGATTTGGTATCTGGGGAAATCTTCCTCGTTCGTAGACAGCCTTCTCTCTGTGTCCTTACATGGCTGTATGTCTGAAGCGCTTAAGCTTTCTGGGCCTCTTTTACAAAGACATTAACCACATTAATGAGGAGGAACCCTCCTAAAGGCCTCACCTTCTGATACCATCATCTTAGGGGTTGGGAATTCAATATGTGATTTTGGGGGGCATGCAAATGTTCAGACCATAGCAGTTACTACCAGCCAACCAGTGATGGCACATGTATAGTCAAAGTTGAACTTATTTGATGTGCTGCTTCAGGAGACAGGCAATAAGCCTCTTTATAGGGATGAGTTGTGAGGAGCCTATTACAGGATTTGGCTGGGTGATTCTAAGGACTGTTTAGAGGAACAGAGGCCAGTTTTGTAAAAAGGGGGCAATTTGGTGATTATCTTGGCAATTTTTAGGTAGGAGGCAGGAAGATTAATGTGTTCTTGATTGAAGTGTCCTTGTCTCTGTCTGGCTTTAAACATAGTTATAGAGTAAATGGCCTTAATGGCCTTTCTATATCTTGTTGCATCACAATTGCTGAGTGGTCTTTCCTGGTTAAAGTAGGTAGACAACATTAGAGTTTATCTGCCAACTTCCAGGGCAGGTTCCTAGGGCTGTTTTTTTACTTTTCAGTCTCGCCTTTTGGCCAAAGGACATTGGCCAGCCCTGAGGACATCCATCTGCCTGGTTCAGATCCACACCATTGTCAGAATCCATTGATCACAGGCGATTTGGACAACACTGTCCGCATTTGCCCTGCAGTTAGTCTCACATGAGCCTTTTGTTGCCAGATGAGAAACTGAACCACTTAAAAACAGAATGGCTGCACACTTGCATATAAGACTGGACAGGATACATGGGTCAACTAGAATACGTAATTACTGGAAACAAATTGGTCATTAGTCCTGTTAATAGGTTGCCAAGGAAGAGCCAAAACCGGGCCATGACATCAGGTCCCCAAATCTATCTGGATCTGTTCTAGAGAGCCACATAGTCATTCTTTTAACTTAACTACCAACTCTTCTACCTAACCAATAGTGTTTTAGGTCAGTGCTGCAGGCAGTGTTTGCTATAAAACAAAGTTCTTACCCAGCCAAGAAAAAAAAGCAAAGATTATTTAATCATTTATAACCACCATTTAATTTAAACTTTAAACAGTTTGTTGGGTCTCCAGAGGAGAGGTAGTGTCACTTGTGACTTCTGCTAGGGTCAAAGACAAATTTTATACCAGCTTTTCTTGCTGTATTATTTCTACTATTGGAAATGGAGCACCCTGAGTATACATGAAGAGGGAGTCAGTTCTCTGTCCTGGGACTCTCCTGAATAATCCATGCTTCCCTTGTTTAGGTCTCTGAGTATCTTTCTCAGAGAAATGGTTTCCTATAGGAGTAGATGTTATAAACATTGCAAATTCTCTAAATGTTACTCCATGTACAAAAGATAGGTTTGACTCTGGAAAACAGTGTAGAGGTTCCTCAAAAAACTGAAAATAGATCTACCCTATGACCCAGCAATTGCTCTACTGGGTATATATCCTAAAGATACAGACATGGTGCTCCGAAGGGGCACATGCACCCGAATGTTTATAGCAGCAATGTTCATAATAGCCAAACTATGGAAAGAACCTAGATGTCCATCAACAGATGAATGGATTAAGAAGATGTGGTATATATACACAATGGAATACAGCCATCAAAAGAAATGAAATCTTGCCATTTGTGACGACGTGGATGGAACTAGAGGGTATTATGCTTAGCAAAATAAGTCAATCGGAGAAAGACAACTATCATATGATCTCCCTGATATAAGGAAGTGGAGATGCAACATAGGGGGTTTGGGGGGTAGGAAAAGAAAAAATGAAAGAAGATGGGATCGGGAGGGAGACAAACCATAAAAGACTCAATCTCAAAAAACAGACTGAGGATTGCTGGGGGAGTGGGGACGGGAGAGGGTGGTGGAGATGTGGACATTGGGGAGGGTATGTGCTATAATGAATGCTGTGAAATGTGTAAACCTGGCGATTCACAGACCTGTACCCCTGAGGATAAAAATACATTATATGTTTATTAAAAATTTAAAAATTAAAAAAAAAAGATAGGTTTTGTAATAAGGTACACATAAAACGAAGTAGCTTATTGTCACACGAATTGAATGGGGAGTACAAGTATCATTGATCCCAATGAAAGCAGGACACTCATTAATCCCCTAATATGTATAGATTCCTGGAGTGGAGGCTGGGGAAATCACTGAATATAACAGACTAATACAGCAAGGATAGCCTCAATATTTGTGTCTATTCCCGTAAGCTTGCTTGTGTCAGCATAAATATTTTGTTCTTGTTTTATTTTTTTTGAAAGATTTTATTTATTTGACAGAGAGAGATACTGTGAGAGAGGAAACACAAGCAGGGGGAATGGGAAAGGGAGAAGCAGGCCTCCCGCTGAGAAGGGAGCCCGGTGGGGCTCAATCCCAACAATCCAGGAACATGAATTGAACCGAAGGCAGATGCTTAATGACTGAGCCACCCAGGCGCCCCTCAGCATAAGTATTTTGTAATAAGCATAAGTATTTTGGGTTCAGTGTCCAATTTTGATAGAACTAAAGGTTAGGATTTAATACTGAGTAAGATTCAAATTCCAGAAGAGACCCGCAGAAGAAAATTTATCTTTTGAAGTGTGAAAGAAACAGCTATTAAATTTTTGTTAGTCAAATCAGGTGGAGAATGAAAAATGCATTAGTCAGTTAGATGTAGAATAATAGTTATAGTCTTAAAACACACACACACACACACACACACACACACACACACACACAAACGTTTTGCCTTTCAAGGGGCACAGAAATATTAGAGGATTAGGACTAAAAATGTAGGGGCGCCTGGGTGGCTCAGTGAGATAAAGCCTCTGCCTTTGGCTCAGGTCATGATCCCGGAGTCCTGGGATTGAGTCCCACATCCGGCTCTCTGCTTGGTAGGGAGCCTGCTTCCTCCTGTCTTTCTCTCTGCTTGCCTCTCTGCCTACTTGTGATCGCTGTCTGTCAAATAAACAAATAAAACCTTTAAAATAAAAAAAAGATTAAAAATGTAGATATGTGGGGGCACCTGGGTGGCTCAGTCAGTTAAGCATCAACTGTAGATTTCAGCTCAGGTCTTGATGTCAGTGTCCTGACTTCAAACCCTGTGTTGGTCTCCATGCTAGGTGTGGCTCCTACTTTAGAAAAAATAAATAAATAAATTACAAATTTTTTTGTTCACCTCTAGGGGGCACCAAAGCACAATGATCAGTAGAGCAAATGAAAGAAAGAGGGCAGATATCAAAAAAATTTATCTTGTTCTACTGTCTGGAGTCGAAATTCTCCACATCATCACTGGTTCGATCTGAAGTTCTTGGTTTGGTAGTCTTCTTCCAAAGATCAGTTATTCCTAGAAGATACGTAAGAATCCTTTATGATTTCCCAGTGAAACCCTTTCAATTGAGGCCACGGGTAGTGTTTTCCTGATTTTTGCAAGATAATCTCTTTCAAAACACTTAATCTCCAAGTTTCCAATCATACAGAGGCTGTTTGGGTGGATATTTGGGGAAGACTTTTATACTTACTGATGATAAAGCTGGGCACAGCAAATGGATCCTTTGTAATACATAGAATTGTAAATTTGCAGTTATAAATTACTAGATTATTACTTTCCTGAAGTTCCTGATATAGCCTTTTCATAAAGGACATTTTGGAGCTCCTCTTTAGCAACAACCCCAGTGAAATGTGTACCCCACATCACCAAAGAAATCAGTTCAATTTCCTTAGATCCAGAATACCAATCAAGAAATTTACCATTAAAAAAAAAAGAAAGAAATTTACCATCAGAACTTTGGCTATCCATCAGGAATACCCTCAATCCACCTTGAAAATAAACAATAGCCGCCATACACTATCACTGGGGCCAAACTTTGGTCAATGCTCGTTTAGTATAGTGGTAAGCTAAGGTATTTCCTTGGAATTCTGGGCCATCACGCTTTGAAGTAGCCTTCTTCGGATGGCCAAATATATATTTCTCAGATATATTTGGTCTTCATCCACAGTTCCTAAAAGTGCTCAGAACCTGGGTGGCTCAGTGGGCTAAAGCCTCTGCCTTTGGCTCAGGTCATGATCCCAGGGTCCTGGGATCAAGCCCCGCATCGGGCTCTCTGCTCAGCAGGGAGCCTGCTTCCCTTCCTCTTTCTATTTGCCTCTCTGCCTACTTGTGATCTCTGTCTATCAAATAAATAAATAAAATTAAAAAAAAAAAAAAAGATTCTCTCTTTAAAAAAAAAAAAAGTGCTCAGAACCATAAAAGTGAAATGGGTGCCTTGTTAATAATGAAGGTGACTTTTGGACCCCATCCAAGGGCAGGTTCTAGTTGCCAAGAGGACCAACCATGTGACTGAAAGTGTTGGAACTTTCAATCCCACCCCCTCCACCTGGAACCTTTGGGGAGGGAAAGGGGGCTAGAGGTTGAATCTGTCAATGACTTAACAGTTATCACTATGTGATGAAGCTTCTAAAAACCCAAATGGACAGCGTTTGGTCCTTTGTTTTTTCCCTGACAGCTTCTACACTTGCAGAACTAGAAATTTCCTACATGCTACTGACCCAGGCTTCAAGTTCCATGAGAACAGAATCTCTTTGGTTAAGGATCTCAACCAAAGTATCTCTTCACCTGGCTGTTCGTTTGTATTCTTTATCACTTCCTTTAATAAACTGGTAAATGTGTTTTCCCTGAGTTATGTGAGCCACTCAAGCAAGTCAATCAAACCTAAGGAGGATGTCTTTGGAAACTCCAATCTGTAGGGGGCCTGTCAGAAGCATAGGTAAAAGCCTGGGGCTTGCTACTGGCATCTGAAATGGGGGGGGGGGGGGAGGGAACAGTCTTGTGAGACTGAATCCTTAACCTGTAGGATTTGAGCCTATCTCCTGATTTGAGCTATCTCTTGGTGGATGCATCGGAGCTGAGTTGGATACCCTGCTGGTGTCCAAGAATTGTGTCATGTTGGGGGAAACTCACCCCCACACAGAGACTGGAATTTGGTCCAAGAACTCTAAAACAGTCACCAATCTGCAGAATTTTCTTTTTTAAAATCAATGTGTTGACAGTTATTGTGTCAATCTATATAATAATCAAGGGTTGGTTTTTTTTTTTTCACTCTAGAAATCTGCAATCATTTTATTATAATTAAGCTAGAGAAACTCAACTTTTATTTTGATTTGTCAGTTTTTAATTTGGTAACCAAAAAGATTTCCTGTTTGAGTTACTCGAAATTTAAGAATGTCAAACAAATTTGAATATTTCTGTTCTTTCTGGGCACCTGGGGGGCTCAGTCTCTTAAGCATCTGCCTTCAGCTCAGGTCATGATCTTGGGGTGTTGGGATCAAGCCCCCTCATCCAGCTCCCTGCTCAGCAGGGAGTCTGCTTCTCCCTCTGTCCTTCCTTGTGCTCTCTCTCTCTCTGTCTCAAGTAAATAAATAAAATCTTTAAAATGTGTGTGTGTGTGTGTGTATTTCTGTTCTTTTCTTTATAAATGAAAAGATCAAAAAGAAAAGACAAGGCATCTTAGAGGTATGATTATTTGGATTCCGGGCCTGAATTTCGGGGGGGCGGGGGGGGGGGGGGAAGAAGGTACTTAAACAAGAGTGCTAGTGGTTGAAATAGTAGGCAATGTATGGATTTAAGGTGTTTGAGGTGAATTATGAAGATAGAGCCAGCAGGATTTTCTAACTTAATGGTTTTAGGCAAGTGGCTCAAAAAAAAATGTTTTGTTTTGTTTTGTTTTGATTTGAGGCTGATCACTGCCCCTGTTTTCCCACTTGTGCACCAGCTGCAAAGGGAGTCTGCCCCCTCCCCGCCCGCCGCCCCCGCTGCTTAGCCCCCCCCCCCCCCGCGCCCCGCACCTCCCCTCAGCCTGGGGGGGGGGGGTAGGGCTCAAAACCCTGAAGGGATGTGTGTGGGGTGGAGACGGCCAGCTGCGACCAGCTGGGGGCCCTGGAAAACCTCCCATGCACCCCCACCCTCTTCTTGCGCTGCAGGCTTCAAGTCGGAGAGCCCAGGAAAGCGCTGGAGGCTGCCACCCGCACCACCTCCTGGGCCTCCCTCCACGTGAGATGGCCAGACCATGGCGAGGCTATCTTTGCTGTGTCTACTTACTCGAATCCGCCCCTGAGATTTTCTTCTTGACACGCTTGGGTTGTAGTGTGCCGACCCTAAGAATAAAATAGCCAGTTATTACCTTCCCACTTGCTGCCGGTTCTGTAGGCGGCAAGGGGTGGTACCTGGTGTGAACTCCCGCGCTGTCTTCCCTGCTCCATTTTAAAGTGAGGCTTCCTATATTTATTTCCTCAGGTGGGAGGAGACTGAAGCTGGGGGAGAGAGCCCCGGGAGCCTGGTGTGAATCTCCTGCTAAAAGCGCTTGGCACGGCGCCGGAGACAAAGTCCGGAGTGTCCCCACGTTCTGGCTCCTTCTTTCCTCCTCTCCCCCGTCCCCCATGCCCGATCACAACCTCTCCCCTCCCACGGCGCTGTCTCCTGCACCCTCCTCTCGTCTTAAGCGCGCACAGGGCTCCGTTCTCCTCCCCGAGAGGATTGCCTTTCCTCCGAGCGCAGGGGTGGGGTGAAGTAAGAAGGCGAGACCACACCGGCACGGAAATGAGGGTAAGTACAGCAACTGCACTGAATAAGCGCCAGCCTGCTCGCCATCGCCGTCGGAGGGGAAGCACCGAGTTGGACGTGATCGCCTTGCAAGAGACTTTAACTCTCGCTCCTGAGTCCTTCAAACGGGACAAAATGATCCAACAACCCAAACCACCTTCAAGCGCTTAATTGGTGTTTCTTTTAAAGGCAACCATCTGACTTTTCATGTTTCCTTCTGTCCTGTGAACCTATTTGGTGTTGCGCGTCGGTGTTAATGAATGTGTTCGTGCCTGAACTTTGAAGGGTTTCTTTAAAAATAAATTATTACTTTCCTGAGGTTCTCAGGTACGGCCTTTATTTGAAAGGGGGGGGCAACGAATTTTTCAAAACATTTGTAAGTGATGCCAGTATTACCAGGAGGCTTCCATTTATCTATTTTGAGAAAGTTAACATTCTCTTTAGCTTTGTACACAGGGTGATTTTCACTTTCTCAATTATCGACCCTTTGGTGAAATAAAGCAACTATTTTACTTTTGTGGTGAGGATTAAAAAAAAAAAAAAAGATCAGATACAATATAGAAAAATTATTTGGAGGAAAAAATCAATTTTTTCATGCAAAATTACACAAATAATATTATCCAAAGTACCAGGATAGGACAAGAGTCAGATACTGTGCAATTGATTATCCAATGCCAATAACTTACAATCTTCATTACTTTATTCTACAGCAATAAAAAAAAGGTAAGCATTGCAAGTATAACCTGAAGTGATCACTTTTATTTAATATAGCCATGTGAGTGTGCCTAACTAGAAGGATAGGGTCTCTAATGCTCTTGGGTTTGCCTGTCTCCTAATAGATGTGGACTCACAGCAAGATAGCCATGGCTAAAGCCAGCAGTGTCAGTTTTCTGATTGCAGAGTTTTTAAAAGACAGGAAAATATGTTTAACAAACATGCACTCAAAAGAAATATGGTTTCTACCACATCCCATTCTGGAGATCCCTTATACTTGGGCAAATAGACAATCTATGAGAAACAGCTTCAACGGTGTGCCTGGGTGGCTAGTCATTAAGCGTCTGCCTTCGGGTCTGGTCATGATCCCAGGGTCCTGGGATCAAGTCCCACATCTGGCTCCCGGTTGAGTCTCCTTCTCTCTCTGCCTGCCACTTCCCCTGCTTGTGCTCACTCTCTCTGTCAAATAAATAAAATATTTAAAAAAAAAGAGAGAGAGAGAGAGAGAGAGAGAGCATCAAGTTTATGGGTTTCATTCGCTATGACTTCTTAGGTTCCCAAATCATTCAGAGAAGTCCATTCCTTATTCAGTATCTCTAGTGCTCTGCCAATCTCTGGCTGACAATAAAAACATTTTCAACTCCCAGAGGACTTCAAAATATAGAAAAAGAATCCTATAGTGATGATGTGAGCAGCTCCTAATATCAATTGAACTCCAGATGATTAGACTAATAACAATGTCATTTCCCTTGCCAGTGATCCAATTAGAATATGGCACATGTCCTAATTTTGAAATGAGGTAAAGCCTAAGAGGCTTCCAGGATAGGCTTCCCATTTCTGAAAAGAGCCATGAAAAAGACTTTGCCCCTCCTCTTCTCCTGTTGGTTGGGACTAGACATGATTTGGGAAAGGGCCATAAGCATCTTGCTACCAGCCGGATGAAGCCCACACAGTATCAAGTGGGAGGGGAGGAATACACAGAAATTGAATCTGAGCCCTGACATGCTATCCTTGGACTTACTGTTAATGACAATTTCCCATTTGAATTTACATAACATGGGGTTCCCCCCAGCTTTATTGAAGTATAATTAATAAAAGTTGTGTATATTTAACTGTATGGTTTGATTTTTTGTTATTCAATAGATATATACTGATTCAATATATTGCATGTTTAACTGTTTGATTTTGAATGTCGTTCAAAGATTTTTATTGATTCCAAAGGAAGAGTAGTTTGCAACACATTGGAACCCATGGATAGTTCCTGCAACTGAACTGAGCTGAAGGCAGACACTTAACTGAGAGCCACCCAGGTGTCCCTGGAAATGTCCTTTTTTTTTTTTTTTAATGGAGCTATAATTGACATACAACATATTAGTTTTAGGTGTATGACATAATAATTCCATAGTTGTATTGTTTTAAAAAAAATGCAACCAAGCAAATAACTTCTGAATAAGACATATAATTCTCTTGAAGTACCTGGGAAGGAGATGGGCCCTGTTCAGTCAGAACCATGATTTTTAAGTCACCCTTTCCTCAAGGATTAGCAGTCTGATGAAGGATAAAGGAGCCTAAATTCTGCGTTTGGGAATCTATGGTCACTATTTAATATACGCGTTTTTGTCCCAGTCCCACCACTTTCACATCTATAAAAACGGAAATAACTGCATCTTCCTCACAGAGTTATCATAAAGTACTTAGACAATTTAAGTGGTATTAGCTGGTTGGCCCTACAGAAGTGATCCTCATACACGGGGATCCAGTGCTGGGGAACATGATTCTCTCGGAACTATACCTAATGCTAGTGAGCAATGTGCCTTTCATAACCCCGCAGTTCTGTTCCATTTATTATCAAGAAAATGATGGAACTCAAAGAAGGCCTGCGTTGTAATCCAGGTTCCTCTCCACTTTAGACCCGACAATACCGAACAGCCCCGCGGGAGGTTGGCGCCAGGGGCTGCACACCTAGGACACCATTGGCCCGCCCAGATTTGAGGGAGCCAATCGCCAAGCACTCCTCGAGAGGGCGGGGCCTGCGCAGGGACCAACCAGGCCTGTGCGCAGACTTGCGAGCGGTCTTGTCCCGCCTCCCGGCCACGTGGGGTTCTCTCTTCCTGCGGATCCGGTCCTGGATACGAGCAATGGCGCCTTTCAGGATGAAGACCCAGCACGAATCCTACAGCCCAGGAACCGGCAAGAAGTGTTCCCTTTCCAGGAATTGGCTCCTTATGCACACTCAGCAGTACTGGTGTAAGTTTAAGCACTTTCTGAAGCCATCAGTGCTTAACGTGGAGGCACGTCTGCTGGAAAAGATTTTCGGTAAGTACAGTGAAATCTTTACCCCTCGGCCCCACCTCGGCCACCCACTGCACACCTAAGGCAGTGGCTAGTGTCCTGTAAGCCAGTGTCCCACTGACTTCCTTCGCCTGGCCCCCAAGCTCCGTATTTTGTCCCGGCCCGCCACCCTAGCCCCCCTTAATCCGTCGGGAATCTTCCATTCTCCACAGGTCCAAGCAGAGTTCTTCTCCCGGGGTTCGAACGGGAGTTCAAAGTCGTGCTCCAGATGAGAAAGCCCAACTCCGAGGGCAAGGTTGAAATCTTCATCCTGGGGAGACGCCGGTACCGCAAGCGTGCCAAAAGGCTGATTCGCATTCTGACCACGAAGCCCAGAAGGAAGTCGTGTGAAGGTAAGGGGCGTCATACGCCTCCGCACTAAGTGCTGCAGGCCTAGGCTAACAAAGTCCTAAGGGAACTTTCACTTCCACCACTCCCCTCCCACAAGCCTGGGACTCCTTCACATCAGGGGCTGCTAGGATTCCCGGGTTTCCAGGGGAGTCCCAGAAAACCCGAAACACAGCGCTGTGGGAGACAGTTGGCAAACCCAAGGAAGGAAGAGCCTTTAGGAACCTCCTACCCCATTCCCGCCCCACCTGTCTGCCTGCCTGATCTCCCTTTTCAGAAGCTGGGAAGGAAGCCATCTGGACTCCACTTAGTGAGAGAAAACTTGAGCCTGGGAGGTCTTGTACTCAATGATGAATTAGAATGAACCCAAGAACATTGTGAAAATGCAGATTGCTCACCACGACTTCCCTCCAAGCTCATCCAGGAATTAGGCATATTGGCAAAATTTCTCTGTTCCTCAGTCTCCTCACCTATAAAATAGGTCTTGTGATAGTGGCCTACATATAGGCTTTTTCCCAAGGATTAAATGAATGAATACAATAAAGCACTTAGAATACATAGAAAATACTTGATAAATATGAGCTATCATTATTTTATCGGGCGTTCTGGGTGCTTCTGATGTAGGTGGTCTGCTCTAAGGTGACCAGTAAGTCAGTCTACCAGTAAGGTAGACTCGGCAGTTTTTTCTGTGGAGTCGCTTTCCCTGTGTGTCCTGTGTGTTCTCCAGGGCAGTTTAACTGCTCAACTCCATGCTTTCCTTCCAGGCACAATGATGCTCAGCCTGGAAACCATGAAGTCTCTTGAAAAAGAGAATGTTCACTCCAGTGCTTTCCTCTCCACCACAGTGATGAACAGCCTGGATGAAGCCATGCAGTCGCTGGAAATAGGTCAGGAGACTGTCCAGGAACCTGTTACCAAAACAGTGTGAATTTTGTGATGAGGTTCTCAGTGCAGGGGCATCAGTCTGGGTCAGGAGCCTTATGCTTAGAGACCCAGTCTGAACTCTTTTGTTCCTGTGGTTCAGGGGAAATAAGTATTGTTCATGGTCTACATAACTTTCTGCTGAATAGACAGCTGTTTAAAGATTCAAACATGAGTTATAATAAAAAAAATAAACTTTAAAAAAATAGATATAGATTAGTATTGTCAAGAAGACAGTCTTGCTTTTGCACACTCCAAGATGGGAAAGAGCTAGGAATTAACAAATGGTTGGTTCTGCTTTTTCATAGTGTTCTGTATTAGGTGGGTGTGACTAGGATCTTTAATGTTCCAGGGAGCTTTTGTAGCTAAGGAAGAACTTTACTGTTTATTCTTTCATTAATGCTGATTTTGAAAAAATAAAAAAGTTATACTGGTATTAAACAAGCTTTGTAAACCCAATTGTTAAGCGTTGAAACATTGATGACAAGCCGATTCCATTCTCTTTGGCATTACTTAGAAATCTGTTAGGTTTCTTTTGTTGTCTTTTTTAATAGCTTAAGTGGCAAAACACATTAGTGAGTACCAAATTTACTACGACTAGAACAAAAGTATCACTAGAACAAAAGTATGTTTCTTCATTATTCCTATAATTCCAAATAGAATAGCTTTCCTGATTTAAACAATTTTATTAGTTAACTTTATTTTCTCAGTATTACCATAAATAAAAGAAAAAAGATTCCATCTCAGCCCAAGTTTGCATATCCTGGGTTCACTGACCAGTTACTTCTGGGTCCGATCCCAAGAATACCATTTATTGAGCATTTGGTGTAGACCAGGTTCTGTTAAGTACTTTACATACATTGTTTGACTTGATCCTCATAATAATCGTATGAAATCACAATCTATGAAAATAGATGTGATTACGCCCATTATACAGTTGAGGAAAGGACAGGGTGGGAACATCAAATAATGGGGATCCCACTTCTTTGTCACTTTTCATGTTGATACATGTTCGCACTACACGTAAACTCCTTATGGCATTAGGGATGGCGTTTCAATTTTCTTTTACCCGAGGCCCTAGGCACATAGTTAAACACTGGGTTATTGACTGTTACAGTGATTGTCTTATTTAACAACCAGTCAGCCTTAGTTAATGCAAATAATGGTGTTAATGAATAAAAACCAGAACTACCATGTGGCCATTTGACCATAATGAACCTGTGTGTATGCTGTACAATGTCAGGAAAAGTCCTTGCTTAAGTTTCATATTAATCAGGAAAATGTATTGAATTGTTTTTTCCCCCATTTTCCTTAGCAATAACATGGTACTCCAGATCCAGCCTAAAGAACTAAGGAGGCAACTGGCTGAGTTTAAAAATGCCTAATGGCAGTAGGTGCTTGGGGCCCAAATAGGCAGCTCTGTTGGGAGTGGCCAGGGTTAGTCACTAGCTCATAGGCTTAGGTGAGTAAACAGGAGGTTCCAGAGAAGTTCCTCTGGCTCTAGGTCATGTCACATAACCCTAGGAAAGAAAGGCCTACCACTTGGACAGGTAAGGCCTTAAAGACCTACCAAGGCATAAGTATGGAAAGTTTCTTTACAGTCTTTCGTACCATTCAACTTGGCCACAATCACACAGACTTAGGATTTGAGGTCGTCTCAGTCTAGGGCAGCATTCAGGTACTTTGGGACCTCAGTCATCTGGAACCTGGGGTCTAAGACTGGCCCCCTGCCATAGAAGTGTTCTTTCTGCTCTGCTACCTCATCTTTGTCAATAACCTCTGGGTAAATAAATATATAAATAACCTCAGGGTTCTACCCTCACCCTCTACCTCATTCCTGGGAGTACCTGAGGTATGGCAGAGAAAACTTCCAGCAGGAGCTGCCTGAGCCCCTTTTTATACTCAAAGGCTATGGCCTTTGGACTTCAGGGTTTTTGTTTCTCTCCTTAAATAACTCAGGCTTTGCTTGATAAGAATTTTATTATGAGGTACCATTGGACCATCTTTCCATTTTGTTCTTTCGTGCCTGATCATTGTTGCTCATCCTTCCTGTTTTTGGTATAGTTTCAGCATTTTCCATATTCCTTTGGCCTATTCACAGTTTACTAAATCCATCCTTTTCTACTGACATAGAGAAAATGTGCATATTTATATTTGATAACTATATCTATACTTAATAAAAAAATAATACTCAGATATTTACCTTCCTACCAACAAATGAAGGTCAAACATACCCATTTATGTTTCTTATTTGTGAGTCACAATTATCTTTAAATTTGTACAGTAACTTATCACTTAGGTCATGACTAGGAGTGGAAGACTATAAAGGCAGAAAACATTTCCCTTCTTACCTTCTAGTTTCTTTGGTCTAAAATTAAAGTGACATAAGACAGTTTAACAGGAGAAAAACAAATTTCATATGTACAAAAGCCCTGAAGACATGAGACCCAAAGACATTCAAGCAATGGAAACTTATATGCCATCCTAAGCTAAGGAGAAAAGGTAGGGATCTCAGGCTTCAAATGGGAGAAGAGAGTTCACAGGAAAACAAGAACAAGAAGAGCAAATGTTTGGTAAACAAATGTTTGCTGAGCCCCGAGCCTCCTAGAAGTCTTTCTGCTATAAAAAGTTATCTCTAATAATAGCTCTCTTCCTGCTATGGGCACCTATTTAAATTCTTGCAATTGAGGGGAGGTGAAAAGCTCTTTCCGAGTCTGCTGGGCCTCAGTTACCTTTTGCCTAAAATAATCTCTGCTGAAGTGGCGTATTCTGCTCCCCCTCAAGACTAAAAAGCTGAGTGGTAGCTTTTAACCCATGGGTACAGCTTGGCAACTTAGAGCTCCACTGTAAATTGTCCCTTGGTTGAGGAACCCTGATGTCAGTGTTGTGCAACAGTCAGATTTCCTGGAGGAGAATCCTGAAGTATCCTACCCTACCTGGATAGTAAAGGCTTGGCCCCAAAGTTCTGGGAGCCAATTAAGGAAAGAAGACCAAGTACCTCAGGTTCCAGTAATCAGTAAGCAGTTGGGTTACTCAGTCCTTTTGTGTGAGATACATTCTCTGCACCCTAACTCTGCCTTTGTTTTACTCTCCCCGGAGAATAAAGGTAGTTTCCTGCCAGAGTGAAAGACAGGCAGCTGCCCAGGGTAACAGAGGGAACAGGGATCCAGAGATACAGACTCTCGAACATCTTTGCACTCAATTCTAGATGCCACTGTCCCCAGACCCCAGCAACCTCCAGGTCCTGAGCATTTTAGAACTCTGCAACCAAGTTGGATTGGCTATTTGAGAAAGCCAAATCTGAAATCAGTTAGTCTGTCCGTCTTCCACCTTCCAAGACGTTGCTATTTTCTTTTATCGTGTGTTCCCTATTTCCTGGGTTTAATGTCTTTTTTTTTTTTAATCTCTTTACTGGAATCTAATGGGGTTTTAAATATAAAATTAGATACATCTGTTCCATCTGCCACTTTCCCTGCAACCTCCAGCTTGGGAACATTTCTGTATTTCCTAAAGTATACCCTTTAAAAGTTCCATTCATGGGGTGCCTGGGCCGTTCCGTTGTTAAGCATCTGTCTTTGGCTAGAGTCGGGATCCCAGGGCCCTGGGCTCCACATCAGGCTCCCTGCTCCCGGGGAAACCTGCCTTTATTATTATTATTTTTTTTAAATTTCTGTTATTTACTTATTTATTTTTAATTATTTATTTATTTGACAGAGAAAGAGGTCACAAGTATCAGAGAGGTAGGCAGAGAGGGAAGGGGAAGCAGGCCCTCCACTGAGCAGAGAGCCTGAGGCGGACTTGATCCCAGGACTCCGAGATCATAACCTGAGCTGAAGGCAGAGACTTAACTCACTGAGCCACCCAGGCACCCCAGAAGCCTGCTTTTTTTCCTGTGGATTCACATCTATTAATCTTTCTTAAAAAGCAGCTTTCGGTTTTGTTACTCCTATTTTGTTTGTGTTTCATAATCCACCGGTTTCTGCCTTAACCATTTTTTTTGTTTTGTTTCCTTAAGATTATTCTGTTTTCTCTAATTTTTGGAACTGAATGTTTACCTCCTTGGTTTTTATTCTTTCTGATAACTGCAGTATGGGGAGGGATCTACAACTTCCCCAACAGCTCCTCCATCCACTCAAGGATCTCTCTGGAGCTCTGGAACCACTGCCAGATGGCAGCAGCCTCTTCCACAGGGCTTTAATGCCAGACTCAGGTCTGCTTTTGGCCGCCCTTTCTCTTGGGTATCAGGCTCCTCCACCCCTGAAGACCTTCCTGTTTTCACAGACTGCCTATGAAGAACATGCACTGGCATTATAAATATCCCACTCTAAATTTCCAAGGGCTTATTTTACTATAGAAAGACAACTAGTTACTTGTTACTGATCTTCTTTTAAAGTCTTGGCCGGAACCCCAGATTTTAGGCTGTTTCCAAAGCTGTCCCAATTTTTTAAAAATTTCCTGTAGATAACCATATTTTAAAAGAGAAAGGGCAAAGGGAAAAACTATTAAGCTTATCTGTTTACATGATTCAACAAAACCTCCTACTCAAGAAGGAAGACTTAGAACACATTTGAGTAGCCATTGAGAATTTTGTACCTACTCCCATATTTATCCTGCAGCCAGAGGATACTAGAATATCGCAGGGAATAAGAGACCCTGTTCCTTGCTTAGTTTAGTTTTGCCTTTTGCTGTTGTTTTTTAAGCAGTAAAGGAAAAATTTAGAACTCTGACAGAAGTATATCAAAGGGGAAATCCAAAATAGTCCCTTATATAGTTGATAGAAGGTGATAATGGTGATAATTAGATACTATCCACACTGACTTCTCACTCTTTCTGCTCTTGAGGATTTCTTACCTTGAACTATATACAAGTTCAGAACTATGAAGAACTTCCCTCATTTATCCCTGAAATGACAGTCCCTCACAAGATCAACTTTTTATTCATCTATTAAGGTACAGAGAGTCCTGTCTCTTCTGTTCTCTAAAGAAATAAAGATGAGCAGGCAGACCTTCTCATGACAAAAAACAGTATATAAATATTTTAAAGAGCCATATGGTGCTTTCACCTTTCCACATTCCTCCTCCTGCTTGATAAAATTCGTCTAATCTCTTATGAATTATCCAGCATAAATCTTGCTTTTCTAGGCTCAGTTAGTGGCCTTTTATCAAGCCTTTGTTCATAATGAAGGAAGAAACTTCAGTGTGGTGAGCTCTGGATTGTGTCGACCCAGTCATCTTTCAAGAATGAACCCAAGCCAAAGAGCTTGAGGCAGAAAGCCCTTAGCTGTCAGCAATGTGGGCCCAGCATCCAGTGATGAGAGCTGCCTCAGGGAGGAGTGTCTTCCCAAGGCATCCCGAATCCACTGCCCGCTACAGGGGGAGCACACCCTCTGCCCAGTCCGCCTGCCTTTCCCTCCGCTCCCAGACAGTGAGTACATGGATGTGCATCACAGATCCTGATACTCAGGAACCCAAACAGCAGCTCCTGGAGGAGGCGGGACGGCCCAGGCTTCTTGACACTCATAAACAGCCACTTACAGCTTCAGATCTGTCAGTGGTAACTAGTTATCAGGTTGGTGTCACACAATTCCAGTCAAAAATAGGGGGTAAAAAAGTCAAAACTTGACATTGTCTGCCAGGCTTTTTCACTCCTTACCTCATGGCAGGATGTCATAGAGTCTAAGGTTTGGAAGCAGCCACTTTCCTTGTGTACTGGCCCCTTCCAGAAGAGTATTAGAGACCAAAACCTGGAGTGGGAGTGGGAGGGTAGATGTTCATAAGAATGCTCACGGGGAACAGACCACAGCTGCTGCTCTTGAGCCACTTTTGTGATAGAGCTAGAAAAAATAATTGTAGGTGTGAATTCACAGTATTTCTTACAGAATGAGGTACTGTTAATCTTCAGACTTTACTTCACTGATAAAAGAGTTGACGGGAGAAGGATAAGAGAAATGCAGATTGGTGACTTCTGTTCTGAGGAGGATGAGGCAAGGACATTGGCTGAGCATTAAAAGGAAAAGAGGTGTAAATTAGTTTGAGGAGAATAGAGGGTACCAGAAAAATCCAGGCCAACTGGGAGTGCCATTTGAGATAGATGATCTTGCAATGCCATTCTAAAACCCAGTAGGTCCTTTAGTGGAAAATAACAAGCTGATTCTAAAAATACTTAGAAATAAAAAGGACTAAGAATAGCAAGAAACTCCTATAGAACCAAAATAAGAAGGTAGAGCTTTTCTACTACATCTAAACCCTTTTAGACATTTTAAAAACTGCAATAATTAAGACAGTGGATTTTGGTGTGAGAATAGACAAATACACCAATGAAACCAAAGAACCCTAAAAACTAGACTTCTGCACCTACGGAGACTTGATTTACAGCAGAAAAGGCAAAGTGGGGAAAGGATAGGCTTTCACACAAATGTAAAAGCAACTGAACATATCATTTAAAAAGAAATGAAAAGGAGGGTGCTTGGTGGCTCAGTGGGTTAAGCCGCTGCCTTCGGCTCGGGTCATGACCTCAGGGTCCTGGGATCGAGTCCCGCATCAGGCTTTGCTTGGCAGGGAGCCCGTTTCCTCCTCTCTCTCTCTGCCTGCCTTTCTGTCTACTTGTGATCTCTGTCTGTCAAATAAATAAATAAAATCTTTTTTTTTTTTAAAAAAAGAAAGAAATGTAAAGGAGCGCCCAGCTGGCTCCTTTGGAAGAGCATGTGACTCTTAGCATGTGACTCTTACTCTTGGAGTTGTGACTTTGAGCTCCATGTGGGTGTAGAGGTTACTTAAATAAATACAATGTTTAAAGAAATAAATAAAAAGGAGATAAGAAACGTGATTGTACCTCAAACTATATACACAACAATTTGGAGGAGAGGGAAGGGAGATGGTTGTGGTTATAAAAAGGGCAACACAAGAAATTCTTGGGATTCCAAGACTGTAGTGATGGATACACAAGCCCATAGGTGAAAAAACTGTATAGACCTGAAATCGCACACACATACATGTACATATAAACAAGTACAAATAAAATGGAGAGAGGTCTGTTTCACTGCCAATATCCTGGTTGTGATATTTTACTAGTTTTTCAAAATCCTACCATCATGGGAAATTGATAGAGTGTACAAAGAATCTGCATTACTCCTTAAAAACTGCATGTGGAGCTATATTCTCAATAAAATTTTCAATTAAAATAGAAATCCTAGGTAAGTTATAGGTTAAATGCAAAAGGAGAAACCATAAATTTCTAGATGATAAATGGGTACCTATGACCCACGGACAGGAGAAGTCCGCTAAACAGGACACAAAAACCCCCAGCCATAAAGGAAAAAATTGATAAAGGACATTAAAATTTAAGAATGTTTTCAAATGATACCATTAAGAACAGAATGGATGACTGAGGGACAGGAAATGGGAGATTTATCTTTCTCTGTATACCCTTTTGTACCTTCTGAATTTCATACCATCTATATACATTATATGTTTTTGAAGCTAAATTTTTTTTTAAATAAACTGTATACCCAGTGTGGACTCAAACTCACCATCCTGAGATCAGGAGTCACATCCTCTACCAACTGAGCAGGCCAGGCACTCCTGGAAACTGAAATTTTAAGTAAAATCTTTGTGAGGTCAAAGACATAATGAATGAGTGGTTGCTGGATTTGATTATAAAAAGGCCCTGAGCCTAATGATGGGTTCAGGTTTCACAGAACTATGCCATGAAACAAGGTCCAGTTTCCTTCCAGAATACATCAGTTACCAATATGTCTGATCTGGGATGGTTTTATTTTCCTTTTTGGGATCTTAAAAATTTACTGAAACCTAGAGAAAGCATAAACATATTTCCTGGTGATATTATTACAACTCTGGAAAATTATATAAATACACATACACACATATATAAATTGTGCCCCCACTCAGGTATTAAAATAAGTACAGAGATAATGAAGAAACTAAAATCTTGAAACTAGCATTTCTCTGTTTTGTTGTTGTTGTTATTTAAGATTTTATTATTTATTTGACAGACAGAGATTACAATTAGGCAGAGAGGCAGGCGGGTGGGGGGGAGCAGGCTCCTTGCTGAGCAGAGAGCCCAATGCGAGGCTTGATCCCAGGACTCTGAGATCATGACCTGAGCCAAAGGCAGAGGCTTAACCCACCGAGCCACCCAGGTGCCCCTCTCTAACTGGTTTTAATGAAACTATTACAATCTATTTTGCATTTACTGTGAATAAAGGGCAAGACAATCTAAGAACCTAGATCCAATTCCAGCTCTGCTACTCCCATGACCATGGACAAATTGCTTAGTTTCTCTGTGTCTAAGTTTTAAGGAATGATCGATGAGAGGACCCATCTTTTTGGGTTGTTTTGAATATTGAATAAGATCACACATCTAAAACAGAACATACCTATCACTTAAACTCTCAAGTGCTAGCCAATGTATTTTGAAAACCTTTTGGCTCCTTTTTAAAATTTTTAGCATTTAAGAGAACCTAAAATAAGATTTGTGACTTAAATTCTAGAAGTTTCATTCAACATATCTAATCATTTTAAAATTTGAGTAGATTTCATTTGTAAATACTTATTAGTTATGAAGAAGTATATAAGTTGTTTTATTAGAGAAATGTTAATAGTCATGGAGTAAGTAATCAGATGTCAAACATAAATACTCTTTTTAGGCACAGAGAATCTTTCCACAAAGCCCCCCTGAATCCTTATCCTTCCAGCCTCCTGTTACACATGCTCCTCCACTTCCAGGAGCTGGTCCCTTCGCCAGGGCCTCTAAGTTACATCCCTGTTGCTTTCACTAGGGCCTGAAGGCCTCAATTGTTCCCATCTGCCTCTAGATTGTCATCCCTGCCCCCACCCAACATTCTGCCCTTTTCCACAGCAAACTCGCTTATTCTCCATTGCCAACTACTTTTTTGTTCCCCCATCTCAATACAAAAATACCTAGGATTGGGGGCACCTGGGTGGCTCAATTGGTTAAGCGTCTGCCTTCCGCTCAGATCAAAATCCCAGCATCTTGGGATAGAGAGGTGTGGGATCTTCCCTCTCCTTCTGCGCCTCCCCTCATGCTCTCTCAAATAAATAAAAAAAAAAATTTTTAAGTATCCAGATTTTTCTACCCAGGAGTTTCATCAGTTCTGCTTACCAAAAAAGTCCACCAGACATAATTCATGTGCATTCCTACCTAGTTTCTAAGAACCTCACAGCAGCAACTGAACAGTTCTACACAATCTAGCAGAGAGCCCTATGTACTTAAACCAAGGAGCAATTCTTTGCCCTCATCTGACTGGACTGTTGGGTAGTATCCCCAACCGACAACTCCCTCCTTTAAACTCTCCACACTTAATTGGTAGGGACTTGGGCAAGAAAGGAGAGATCAATTTTAGAACAGGGGAGATTGGAAAACTACTCCCAAAAAAATTTCTCATAGGCCCCCGAATTGTGAGAGGCTAAAACCACTTTTATAAAAAAACAAGATTTTATTTATTTGAGATCACAGCCGTCAGAGAAGCAGGCAGAGGGAGAGGGGGAAGCAGGCTCCCTGCTGAGCAGAGAGCCCGATGCTGATCCGGGCTGATCCCAGGACCCCAAGATCATGACCTGAGCCAAAGGCAGAGGCTTAACCCATTGAGCCACCCAGGCGCCCCCTAAAACCACTTTTTGGAAACATTTTTGTCTTCTCCCCCATCACACTCTGGAAGGAATACAGATCAGCACAAAGCCAGTGAAAATTATATATTATAAAATCACTGAAATGTCTCATAAAAATTCGAGTTTACAAAAAACTTGAAGGTAACACAATTAAAAACAGTTGCCCCCACACCCATCCCTGTCACCAGTTTTCACGGCTCAAGAACAAAACTGAATGGAGCGGTGGCATTCTATCTCCACGCCAGCACTTCTGCAAGCAATGTCCTTTCTGTCCTGAGGTCAGCCATAAGCACGTCATCCACTTAAGGGATCCTGGACAGGCCCCAGCCTTAAAATGAGCCTCCCAGGTCCGCGCAGAACTTAACAGCCGTCTGGTCCAAGTTCTGGCTTAAAAAAAGAAGAGAAAAGAAAAGAAAAGCACCTGGTGTTGAGATGGTGTGGAGATGACCCTAACGCCGGTGGGTTTCAAAATGGCATGCATAAGAAGCACCTGGAGGCTTGTGCAAACAAGTTACTGAGCCCCACCTCCAGAGCTCCTAATTCTGTGCGTATGGGGTGGGCGTCAGAGTTTGCATTTTTAACAGGTTCCAGGTGATGCTGACTCTGCCGGTTGGTGGACTACGTTTTTAAAATCCAATGTCTTGGGACGCCTGGGTGGCCCAGTTGGTTGGACGACTGCCTTCGGCTCAGGTCATGATCCCGGAGTCCCATGATCAAGTCCCGCATAGGGCTCCCAGTTCCACGGGGAGTCTGCTTCTCTCTCTGACCTTCTCCTTGCTCATGTTCTCTCTCACTCTCTCTCTCAAATAAATAAATAAAATCTTTTAAAAAAATAAAATAAAATCCGATGTCCTAGTATATCTATGATGGACAGGCCCACGAAGGAGATTAGGCAAAAGATGGTCCCCCAAAGGAGCGGCCCTGAGAACTCATGGGGGACTTCTAATCCTGGAGTGCACCGAAATTCTAGATTTTCCACATTCCAATCTAGCCACAGTCTCCTTCCCAACTGCATCTCATTCTTCCTACTCAGACGTGAGGACCCGCACCCAGGGATTTTTAGATTTAGTAATTGTTTTCAGAACTGTCCCATACCCTCACCCTAAAGAACTAATTGAGCCAGAAAGAAGCGGGAAGCGAAACCCATACCTGCCCAGATCCCTGGGCAAATGAAGCGCTCCATCCCAGGGCCCCTGAAGCTACTCACATTGTGGCGGATCCGAAGCTGAAAAGCCATTATAATCAGGAGCATCGCGAGGTACTGGTAAAAGGGCCATCCAATAATGAAGATCAGCACTTTGCCTCCCGGGAGGACATTGGCCACGATGAAGACCCGGAACCACTACGGAACGCCATCAGCAGCTCGCCATCCCGGTCTGTGAAGGGAAGGGGGCGCTAAAGACACCCGCCCGGGCAGCCCGGCGTGCCGCAAGGCCAACCGGCAGGAAGGGACCTGTTCTGAGGGTTAGGTGACGACGGACAGGAGCACTCAGGACCAGAATCCACCCAGACTGCATCAATGTGTATTTCAGAGTTCCAGGAAATTTCGAGGGCCCCGGGATGAAGGCCCCCACCCCGTGAAGGGAGTAACGTAGGCAGGCACCCGGAAAGTTGTGGTTGACGGGACTTGGAAGGGCAGGAGCTCCTCGCGCACTCACCAAACAATGTCGGTAACATGCGTGACTCCAAGTAAATGATCTGTCATCTAACGATGGCCTCAGACTTCGGGCGCGTTGCAACGTCGCAGGCCGGCGGGGAGCCGCGAGCCACCTGCCGCCCCCCGCAACGGGGATGCGGAGCGCCGCGCAGTCCCTTTACTGGCGCCGGGCCCCGCCCCTTCCGCGGCCGCACCGCTGCCCCGCACCTGAACGCACGATCCCCGCAGCAGACTCGCCCGCCGGCTGTTTTCTTCTACCCTCGAACGGGCATTTCCCGCTCTCAGGCACCGCCTTTGCCACTCGGTTCCCCACCCTGCCGTCTAGGAGTCCTGGAACAGTCCCCAGGCCCGCAATCAGAGTTTGCGAGGGTCTCCGACCTGCGGTGCACCCACATGCACCTCAGGAACCGGGAAACTGGGGACGGGAAGCGTCTCGGGCACGGAGGGGCCATCTAGCTAGGGTGTCCAGCAGAGAGAACCTGGAAAAGGGGTTAGGGAGGGAAGGCTTAAGAATGGAATCCATGACGCCGCTTAGAACGCCTCTTAGATTCTCTAAGGCAGCACTGTCCAAGAGACCATTCCTTTGTGCAATGATGGAAATATATATTTGTGGTGTCCAATATGGTAGCCACTAGCCACATATGGCTATTGAGCACTTGAAATATGGCTATTGCTATAAGGAATTGAGTTTTTCCTTTTTTAAAAAGATTTAATGGGAGTGGGACGTGGGGAGAATCAGAGGGAGAGAGGGAATCCCAAGCAGACTCCTAACTCCCGGCTCAATCCCATAACCCTGAGATCATAACCTGAGCCAAAATCAAGAGACAGATGTTTAACCAACTGAGCCACCCTGGTACCCCAGCAATTGAGTTTAATTTAATTTAAATTGTCACATATGACTAGTAGCTACTGTGTTAGTGCAACTCTAAGCAATTCATTACCTACCCCTCCCAAAAAAATTAATAAGCATAGATTTAGAATTTAGAAAATTTTTCATAAACATGTAATAATCCAAAATTAAGTAACAAGATATTAGATTGAACCAGAAATCCTTTCTTTTTTTTTTTTAAGATTTTATTTATTTATTTGACAGACAAAGATCACAAGCAGGTAGAGAGGCAGGCAGAGAGAGAGAGAGAGGAGGAAGCAGGCTCCCTGCTGAGCAGAGAGCCTGATGCGGACTCGATCCCAGGACCCTGAGATCATGACCCAATTGGAAGGCAGAGGCTTAACCCTCTGAGCCACCCAGGTGCCCCCAGAAATCCTTTCAATGTTTCCTCCTACTGAATGAATTACAGACACACTTTGGAAAAGAATAACAAAATCTAAGATGAGGGGAGAGGACATTGGAACAGAAACGCAAAGTTGTAGATGTGTTCATTAGCTCTTCCTTTTGTTATTCATGTAACAAAGAACCACATCTCAGTGACTTAAAATCACAAAGGTTTCCTTCTCTTATCTGTAAGTTGTCTTCACTCTTGGATCCAGCTAACAGGACAGCCTCCATATAAGACATGCTGGACATATGGCAGATAAGAAGACAGGTACCATGATAGGTCTTGAAACATCTTCACATTTCATTGGCCAAAAGAGGTCAGACTTTATCATGTGACATGAATAGAGTAGGAAGTATATATACTCTTCCCTCAGGAAGGGGCACCACGGAAGAAATAAAGAAAAGAGCCTACATGTTCATCATAGAAAATGAGTGAATAGAGTTATACAGTGTATTAGAAAGCAACAAAATCTGTGGTACCTCCATACAATGGACTATTATTCATCAATGAAAAGAAACGAGCTATCAAGCCACAGAAAGCTGTGGAGGAACCTTAAATGCATTTTGCTAAGTGAAAGAAACCACTCCAAAAATGTGACACACTGTATGATTCTAACTAGAGAACATTTTGGAAAAGGCAAATCTATGGTAGAGTAAAAAAAAAAAAAAAAAATCAGTGGCCGCAAGGGGTCTGGAAAAGAGATGAACAGATGCAGTACAGGCTATTATAATTTGGGGGGGAAGATATTTATTTCTTTATTTATTTATTTGACAGAAATCACAAGCAGGCAGAGGCAGGTGGGGGCTGGCTGGGAGCAAGCTCCCTGCTGAGCAGAGAGCCTGACATAGGGCTCAATCCCAGGATCCTGGGATCATGACCTGAGCAGAGGCTTTAACTCACTGAGCCACCCAGGTGCCCCAGTACAAGGTATTATTAGGATACTGAGACTATTCTGTATGATAGGATAAAGGTGGATACATGACATTATTCATTGTCAAGGCATAGAACTTTACAATGCAAAGAATGGAATTTTATGCAAATTAAAAAGAACTCACTGGGCACCTGGGTGGCTCAGTCAGTTAAACATCTAACTCTTGGTTTCAGCTCAGGTCATGATCTCAGGATTGTGAGAGAGAGCCTCACTTCAGCCTCAGAGCTGGGTATGGAGACTGCTTAAGATTCTCTTGATCTTCTCTCTCCCTCTGCCCCCTCGCCCCCACTTGTGCAAACACTCTCTTTCTCTCTCTGTAAAAAACAAAGGAAGAAGAAATCATTTTAGGAGGTTGGGGGAATCCCAGAAAAGATATCAGACTGTGACAAGAGAAACTAACTGTATTGCAAATTAAACAAGTCATTGAAAGGGGAAGGGAGGGAAAGGTGCTGACCAAAGTAACTTTTAAAATGAATGAAGTCGGGGCGCCTGGGTGGCTCAGTGGGTTAAGCTGCTGCCTTAGGCTCAGGTCATGATCTCAGGGTCCCGCATAGGGCTCTGTGCTCAGCAGGGAGCCTGCTTCCCTCTCTCTCTCTCCCTGCCTACCTCTCCATCTACTTGTGATTTCTCTCTGTCAAATAAATAAAATAAAATCTTAAAAAAAAAAAAAGAATGAAGGTGATAAAGTGTTTCCCATGGAGGTCCACATTAACAGTTCTGATACTGCTATACATACATACTTGACTGGAAAAATTAAGTTGGTGGATGATGGGAACCAGGCTTCTTCTTGTTGGAGTAGGAACTTACATGTAAGTAATGATCTGTACCACATAGGATGATCTATATAGATATGGGTTAGAGTTGGAGACATCAGTAAGAACTCATGTTTAATTTAATACATACAGATGGTTAACAGAAATATTTGTAGATATATAGTCATTAGTAAACACTTGTATATTTCTTTGCTTAGTCAACTGAGATGATCTAAAAGAAACAACATGTCTGAGGTGCCTGGGTGGCTCAGTGGATTAAGCAGCTGCCTTCAGCTCGGGTCATGATCTCAGGGTCCTGGGATCGAGCCCCCGCATCAGGCTCTCTGCTCAGCAGGGAGCCTGCTTCCCCCTCTCTCTCTGCCTGCCTCTCTGCCTACTTGTGATCTCTCTGTCAAGTAAATAAATAAAATCTTAAAAAAGAAAAGAAAAGAAACAACATGCCCATAGCAACAAGCACATGTAGCACGCCCAGATTTTGGTCTAATACTATTCTCCATTAAAAGGGCTCTTTGGAAAATTGGCTGATTCTAGGACTGGGCAGGAAATATACAAAGTAAGCCTGGAGTATCTTGAAGTGCCAGAAAATAAAGTTTTAGATAGATAGATAGGCAGGCAGAGAGATAGATAGATGGGTGTACCTTGAAGGAACACAGGAGCCAACTGAAAGAGTTCCCAGTGGCCAAAGCTAGACGAATTTAAACAAAAAAATAAATAAATATTGGATTATAACTCAAAGTATAAAATAAACAGCCGTGAGTCTGTACAGAAAAAAAATGATTGTATAAAATAATAAATGCAGGATAAGCCTATGCAGAATAATATCAAATAAATTATGTAGATACTCTGTTCTAAACATAGCTCCTCACTCCGTAAGTGTGGGCTCTGCTTGCTCACTTCCTTCCTAAGAGTCGGGGGTGGGGGAGGTTGGCTCACAGCAGAGAAGAACACCTCTACAGTACAGAGTCCCGACAAACACTACTGGAGCCAGGTGATCAAGGTCAACATCAACAGTCATAAATCATATTGATAATATATACCTTTCACGTGATGTGATGAAAAGAGCATTTGATGTCTGTGATTTCTCTCCAAAAACCTGTAACTCCAGTCTAATTGTGAGAAAAAAAATCACACAAACTCCAGTATAGGGGCAGCCTAAAATACACAGGACTAGTATTCCTCAAAACTGTCAAGGTCATCAAAACCAATAAATGTCTGCAAAAATGTCAGTCAAGAAAAACCTAAGGAAACAACAATCATTAAATAAAACATATCCTGGATGGGCTCCTGGAACAGAAAAAGTATAGTAGTAGGTAAAAAAAAATTTAAATCTGGGATACCTGAGTGGCTCAGTCAGTTAAGCGGCTGCCTTCGGCTCAGGTCATGATCTCAGGGTCCTGGGATCGAGTCCCACATCAGGCTCCTTGCTCCGCAGGGAGCCTGCTTCTCCCTCTGCCTCTACCCGCCACTCTGCTTGCCTGTACTCTTTCTATCTCTCTGACAAATAAATAAATAAAATCTTTTTTAAAAAAATTTAAATCTGAATAAAGTACATACTTTATTTAATAATATTAAGTATGTCACTGTTGGTTCATTAATTTAACAAATATAATTTGTTAACAATATATATGATACACTTAATAGTAGGAAATATTAACAGTAGAAACTGGGGGGCATATAGTAGGGAACTCAATTATCTGCTCAAATTTTCTATATAGCTAAGACTTGCAAAAAATAAAATCTATTAATAAAAATTAAATGGGAAATATTTATAAAAATGTCTAGAACTTGCCTCAAAACTAGGGAATATTATTGATAATTGCTGAAGCTAGATAATATACTGGGTTCATTATACTGTTCCCTCTTCCTCTGTTTATGTTTAAATTTTTCATAATAGAAAGTTTAAGAAGAAAGAATGACTTAAATCTATATGCCCAGATATGGGAAAGAAAAAAAAAGTCTGAGTAGGTTATGAAGAAGAATGGGTTAGGAAATCCTTCCATACTATTTATGTTTGTACGTGTGTATTAAAAAAATGCAACAGGGTGCTTGGGTGGCTCAGTGGGTTAAGCCTCTGCCTTCGGCTCAGGTCATGGTCTCAGGATCATGGGATTGAGCCCCGCATCAGGCCCTCTGCTCGGCAGGGAGCCTGCTTCCTCCTCCTACTCTGCCTGCCTTTCTGCCTGCTTGTAATCTCTGTCTGTCAAATAAATAAATAAAATATTTTTAAAAATACAACATTAATCGGATAATTTGGCATACTTCATACAGAAGAAAAGTCCATTCAAACGACAACAATTGCATTTTTAGTTGATTCTCCAATCTCAAGATGTCTTTTAAATCTTTTACAGGCTTCCTTGTAATGAGCAGACTATAAATCCCATGAATTTCTTGCCTGTGTTTTAGCAGTCCAGCTGGTTTACCTAGTACATGCCTGGAACAGTGTGTAATGCAGATTCACTGAAGAAAAAAAACCCAATTACATCTTGTTTCAGAAAAATGTTTGTTTTAAATAAAATACATCATTTTTTGAGGTAAAGGGAAAATAAATCTTCCTACCTGCCAGCCTAGCATACGGCTTCATAAATTGGGATCCAGGAAGGTGGTAATGAGATCTTGGAAGACATTCTAATAGCTGAAAAAGCCCCACAAAGGTACATTTGCTAGAATAAAGCTGCTTAAGATAATCAAAGTGCAGGAGTTTAGGGTGTTTTTTGTTGTTGGTAATTGATGTTGTTCTTCCTGATTTTACTTTTGTCTGGAATTATAGCAGATGCTGTGGTAACTGTTCCCCGTCAGCAGAGCCAAGGTTCTAAGCAGCTGTTTGTACCAGGAAGCTCTCAAACTAGCCAGACTCTGCAGGTTCAGACGTCTAATTATTACTAAATAATATCCTAAGCAGCAAAAAAGGATCTTTACCAAAAAAAATTTTTTTTGATAAATCTGTCTATAAAGTTCTCAATCTTACACTCACCGCTATTTTATTTAGAATATTTTAACTATTTAAGAGAGAGAGCTCACAGAGGCAGAGGGAGAAGCTGACTCATTCTCCCTCTGCCTCTGTGAGTTCTCTCGCTCTCTCTCTCGAATAAATAAATAAAACCTTAAATAAAAATAAATTTAAAAAATTTTAAAAAGAAACTCTCGGGGCACCTGGGTGGCTTAGTCAGTTGACCATCCAACTCTTGGTTTCGGCTCAGGTTATAACCTCAGGGTCCCCGAACTGAGTCCCAGATGCGGATCCACATTAAGCCACTCAGCGGGGAATCTACTTGGGGTTTCGCTCCTCTCCTTCTCCATCTGCACAGCCCCTGTCCCCGGCACGTGCTCTCTCTCTCAAATAAATAAATAAATAAATAAATAAATCTTTAAAAGGAACAATCATTTTAGGACTTGATAAAGAAAAGGAAGTGTTTTTTTTTTTTTCTTTTTTAAGATTTTATTTATTTACTTGACAGAGAGAAGAGAGCGAGCTCACAAGCAGGGAGAGGGAGAAGCAGGCTTTCCACCAAGCAGGGAGCCAGACACAGGACTCAATCCCAGGACCCTGGGATCATGACCCGAGCCAAAGGCAGCTGCCCAACCTACTGAGCCACCCAGGCAACCCGAAAAGGAAGTGTTCTTGATGTTTTGCTACAAAGTCACCTAAACCATCTTGGACCAATTGCAGGAGAAGGCTGACTGAACACAGAACTCCCCAGACTCTGAGCACAGTTGTGAGACTTGTCCACAAGCAGTGATAGTTACTTTGCAGAAACATGACTGGTAGATGAACTTGAAAGCTCTTCCCTTTCCTCTTTATCCTTCAAGTACTTGATAATCTGTGGGGAATTTTAGGAAGAAGATTGCATTGAAAAAGTGTCTTAAAAAATTGTAAGACAGGGCAGCTGGTCAGCTAAGTCAGTAGAGTGTAAGATTCTTGATCTCAGGGTTGTGATTTTGAGACTCACGTTGAGGGTAGAATGTACTTAAAAAAATAATAATAATTTAGTAAAAGTTTAAAAATAAAATAATTTTAATAGATTTTTTAATTTATTCATTTGACAGAGAGACAGAGACAGCACAAGCAGGGGGAGAGGCGGGGGGGGGGGGGAAGATGCCGACCCCCTGCTAAGCAGGGAGCCCGATGTGGGGCTTGATCCCAGAACCCTGTAATCATGACCTGAGCAGAAGGCAGATGTTTAATCATCTGAGCCACCCAGGTGCCTCAAAATAATTTTAAAAATTGTAAGGCAGGGCGCCTGGGTGGCTCAGTGGGTTAAAGCCACTGCCTTCAGCTCAGGTCATGATCTCAGGGTCCTGGGATCGAGGCCCACATTGAGCTCTCTGCTCGGCAGGGAGCCTCCTTCCTCCTCTCTCTCTCTGCCTGCCTCTCTGCCTACTTGTGATCTCTGTCTGTCAAATAAATAAATAAAATCTAAAAAAAAAAAATTGTAAGGCAAAGGCCACTTGACCCCTTAAATAGGACATTCAAAGTAGGGTAAATAAGAATCTGCATAAGTAATATTCTAGCTCTATCTAGTGGCCAACAATGGGATTAACTCCTGAGACTAGAAATTTGGCAAATTCACAAAGATGAAAACATTCTTTTTTTTTTTTTTTTTTTTTTTTTTAGATTTTATTTATTCATTTGAGAGAGAAAGCACAAGCAGGTGGAAGAGGCAGAGGGAGAGGGAGAAGCAGGCTTTCCACTGAGCAAGGAGCCCGATGTGGGACTTGATCCCAGGACCCTGGGATCATTACCCAACCTGAAGGCAGATGCTTAATTAACTGAGCCTGAGCCACTCAAGTGCCCCAGATGTGAACCTTCTTCAGAAAGGGTGGAATGTCCACATGTTAGAGGAAATGGGCAGTAGGTAAAACAGGAGTAGCCAAATGTTCAATATAGCAGTGCTCGTGCTTCAGCAATGCTCTTAAAAGATTGCCAAGAAGAGTTGACTGATTGTCCCCGTATTGTAGAATTGGTCCCCAACCAAATACAAAGAGAGAACTGGCTATTTGCAAGATAGAAGTATATTGACAGAAATGGTCCTTCACAGGAAACCCTTGCAAAGAAAAGGGTCTGGAATAGCAGAAAATCCTCCTAGCCAGGATTGCCAGATACAATACAAGATGCCCACTTTTCTTTAGATCATGATTTTTTATATAAGTATGTTTCAAATACCTAAAACTTAAAGGAGTTCTTTTCAAATGATAGGCACCCCTAGTCAACTTATTTTTGACAAAAAGGCAAAAGAAGGGGCACCTGGGTAGCTCAGTGGGTTAAAGCCTCTGCCTTAGGCTCAGGTCATGATCTCAGGGTCCTGGGATCGAGGCCCACATCAGGCTCTCTGTTCAGCAGGGAGCCTGCTTCCCCCTTTCTCTCTGCCTGCCTCTCTGCCTACTTGTGATCTCTGTCAAATGAATAAATAAAATCCTTTAAAAAAAAAGCAAAAGAAACACAATGAAGACCATTTTTCAACAAATAGTAATGAAAGAACCAAATAACCACATACCAAAAAAAAAAAAAAAAAAAGCATCACAGAGCTAAATAAAATGCAAAACCATAAAACTCCCAGAAGATAACACAGAAAATTTAGATGACCATCAGTCTGTAATGAGTTTTTATTTATTGAAGTATAACTGACATATAACATTATATTAGTTGCAGGTATACAACATGATTCAGTATCTGTATACATTGAAAAATAGTTGTCACAATAAGTCTAGTTAACATCTCTTATCACATATAGCACAACAAAATTTTTCTTTTTTTTTTTTTGTAATGAGAACTGTTAAGATCTACTTTCTTAGCCTTCTTAACTTTCAAACATGTAATAGTATTATTATTGATTGTAGTCACCATACCATACATTACATCCCCATAGTTTATTTATTTTATAACTAGAAGTTTGTACCTTTTGATACTGTCCACCCATTTTGTTCAACCTCACTCTTCACCTTTGGTGACCACCAATCTGTTCTCTATATCTAGGAGGTGGGTTTCTGTTTGTTTTGTTTTGTTTTGTTTTTTAGATTCCACATACAAGTGAAATGTAGAGTATTTGTCTTTCTCTGAATTATTCCACTTGGCATAATACCCTCAAGGTCCATCCATGTTGTCACAAGTGTCAAGATTTCATTCTTTTTTATGGCTGAATAGTATTCCATTGAATATATTGGTGGTGACTTTTTAGATGCGATGTCAGTGATACACAATCCATGAAAGAAATAGTTGATAAGCTAGACATCATTACAATTTAAAATTTCTAAAAAAAAATTTTTTTTAAACTTCTGCTCTGTGAAAGATTCTAGAAGAAAATATTCACCAAAGACATATCTGATAGAGTTATAACCAAAATATACAAAAACTTTTAAAATTCAACAGTAAGAAAATTAACAACCTGATTTTTATTTATTTATTTATTTATTTATTTATTTTTTATTTATTTGACAGAGAGAGATCAAAGGTAGGCAGAGAGACTGGCAGAGAGAGAGAGAGAGAGAGAAACAGGCTCCCCGCTGAGCAGAGAGCCCGATGTGGGACTCGATCCCAGGACCCTGAGATCATGACCTGAGCCAAAGGCAGCGGCTTAACCCACTGAGCCACCCAGGCGCCCCAACAACCTGATTTTTAAATGGGCAAAACATCTAAACAGACACATCACCAAAGAAGATACACAGATGTCAAATAAGCATGTGAAAAGATGGTTCAGATCAGTGTCATAAAGGAGTTGATAATTAAAACAACAATGAGGCACCACTACACACCTATGAAGAAGGCCAAAATCAAAAACACTAAAAACCACATATGTTAGAAGGAATGCAGACAACAGAGATGCCTGGGTGGCTCAGTTGGTTAAGCATCTGCCTTCAGCTCAGGGGTCCTCGGATCGAGCCCCACATTGGGTTCCCTGCTTGGCAGAGTGCCTGCTTCTCCCTCTCCCTCTGCTGCTCCCCCTGCTTATGCTTGCTTTCTCTGTCAAATGAATAAATAAAATCTTAAAAAAAATAAAAGAGTGTAGACAACAGGAATTTTCACTCATTGCTGATGGGAATGTAAAGTGGTACAGCCACTTTGACAGACAACTTGACAGTTTCTTACAAACGTGAACATACTCTTACCATATGATCCAATAATCATGCTCCTTTTTATCTTCCCAAAGAAGCTGAAAACTTATGTCCACACAAAAGCCTACACATAGAGCAGCTCTATTCTTAATTGCCAAAACTTGAAAGCAACCAAGATGTCCTTCAGCGGGTAAATGGATAAACTGTGGTATGTCCAGGCAATAGAATATTACTCAGTGCTAAAAATAAATGAGCTATCAAGTCATGAAAAGACATGGAGGAAATTTAAATGCACATTACTACATTTAAGAAGCCAACCTGAAAAGGCTACATAGTGTGTGATTCCAAATATATGACATTCTGGAAAAGGTAAAACTATGAGGCAATAGAAAGGTAAGTGGTTGCCAAGAGTAAAGGAGAGGGGGGATAATTGGCAGAACATAGATTTTTAGGGAAGTAAACTATTCTGTATGATACTATAATGGTGGATACATGTCATTATACTTTTGTCAAAACAACACCAGAGTGAACCCTAATTTAAACTCGGAGTTTCTCGGTGATGAAAGTGTGTCAGTGTAGGTTCATCAGTTGTTATCAACTGTACCTCTCTGGTAAGGGATGTTAATAGGGAAATTCTGTGTGTGTGTGTGCGCGTGCTCACATTTACACTTGCACACGTGCATGCATGTGGTAGGGGGTTTATGGGAATTCTCTGTACTTTCTTCTCAATTTCACTGTGAATCTAAAACTGCTCTAAAAAATAAGGACTTTTTAAAAAGGGGTAATAGGTGTGGCAGCTCTCAGCACATTTCCCACCTTGAGATTATAAAAGAAGCTTGATCACTGGCAGAGATTTGATAGAGATAAGTGCTCCCAAAGATAGAGATAAGTAACTCCAGAGCACCCCTCTGAGAGGCCTGACCTGTAACCTTTAGAATTTGGTGATGAAGAGTGCGGTACCTGACTTGTATAGTCTTGAGGCATGACGCTGGCTGGTTACTCTAGGTCCTCTGGGCAAGAAGTGTCTTCAGAAAAAAAGGGCTGCACTTTCACAGAAAGAGAAGCAAAGGCGTCTGTTTCCTATAGGTTTCTTGAAGCAGAACCATCCTTGGCTGTCTTAAAGAGACCAGCAAAGTGACTCAGACTAGTAGGGTGAATATGAGGAGCACAAGATAGGCAAGAAAAAAAAAAAAAAAGAGTTGAGTTCGAGACATAAATTAAGTGCTGTTGAGTGAAACTATATAATGTACCAGCCCCAAAAATGATTAGACATGGTTTCCATCTTTGTGCTTTTGAGCCAATAGAAAATAAGTATTCAAATAATTTCAATATAACATAATGCTGGGAAGTTTAGGTTTTATACTGTGGAACTGGATGTCACTGCTATTGAAGGGTTTAAGCTGTTGAAACAGGATCAGATTTGGTGACAATGTGGTCAGATATGATGGAGCCAAACGTGGAGGCAGACAGAACAGGTAGATCACAGCACCAAAAGCACGCTCAAAGTGAGTGTTGAGGGCCTGACCTCAGAAAGTGGAAGAAAGCATGGAAAAGAAGAGGCAATTCAGGCAAAATCTGACAAAGGCAAAACCTGGCTAAGCTTTAAGACTGACTAGTTTTAGGAGATGAGGACAAGAAAAAGAAAACAAAACACAGTAAAATTCATTGGCTTTTTGGTTTGGGGTGGGGTTTGTGGTCAAACAAGAAAGGAATTTATTTCAGAAAGCACCATAAGATTCTATTCACTTCAGACTAGCTGGAAAAAAAAAAAGAAAAAACTCTGAGTATATCAAATTTTTGTGATAATGTGAAGACTTGGAACGTATATGCACTTTTGTGTTTTTTTTTTTTTTTAAAGATTTTATTTATTTATTTGACAGAGAGAAATCACAAGTAGATGGAGAGGCAGGCAGAGAGAGAGAGGGAAGCAGGCTCTCCGCTGAGCAGAGAGCCCGATGCGGGACTCGATCCCAGGACCCTGAGATCATGACCTGAGCCGAAGGCAGCGGCTTAACCCACTGAGCCACCCAGGCGCCCGTACTTTTGATGTCAATTAAGACTGGTGTGACCATTCTGGTGTACAACCCAGCAACATTTAGGGAAGTTAAGTGTGAGAGTATGAACTGTAGGTTACTACAGCACAGGAAACACACTACCAGCTAATTGCCTGAGACGTTTCCCCACATATCCACAAGGGGGCAGGTACAAAGATGTTCATAACAGCTTTGTTTGCAGAAGTAGGAACTAAAAGCAATCTAAATGTCCATCAATAGGGTAAAAGAGGAGTGGTGAGTCATCTTTCCTGACAAACAGACACCTGACAAGCAGAAGTCAAAAGCAATTAACTAAAGATATGCCCAGACGATCTTAAGGACATGGTATTGGATTTTAAAAGTAAACAAGATTAAATCTATAGCATAGTACCACTGATATAAATTTTTATATCATTTATATATTTTTATATATGTTATATATATAATATATATTATATACAACACAAAGTCATGCAATATTTTTATAAGATCTTATACGAGGCACATTTTGAGTAGGAACCTGGAATCAATGTGAAGATAGAGGATCGGGGAAAAAATACTCATATATATGAAACAAGAGAAGGGTCCTTTATGTGGACCTATGGTGCCCACGTGTCCTCACTGAGAAGAATCATGGCCACAGCATTTTCTGTTGAGGTTCGGGGGAAAAAATTAAACAACTGACAAAGCTACCTACACATTTGCAAGGCAGAGGACAACAACTCTATAAACACACAAGGAAGGAGGCAAGAAGGGAGGAAGGAAGGAGAAAAGGCACAAAGGAAGGAAATGCGTGCAAAAGATTAACTTCCCTAAGTACAAGCAAACATAATTCTAGGGGAAATGCTTGATAATGGCTTCAAGTTACAGAAAAAAAAATACTAATATGCTTTGTTTTCTAGTACTAGAAAAACTGAAACTGAAGTTCATACACAAGAACAGCTAGGAAAATAGAAAAAAAACTAGGAAAACAGTGCCGTGAAGAACTGAGTGGGGACAAGCCCCACCGGAGATTAAAATGTACTACATAACTTCATAATTTTAAAAGGGTGGAATCACAACCTGAATAGATGGTAAAACAGAAGAGACAGTCCAGAAGTAGATGTGACAACATACAGACATCTAGACTGTGATAAAATCAGATCACTGGGACAAAGATGGATTTTTCCTATCCATATATTAGGACAAGTGGAGGGGTGCCTGGGTGGCTTTGATGGTTAAGTGTCTGCCTTTGGCTCAGGTCATGATCCCGGGGTCCTGGAATCAAGTCCTACACTGGGCTCCCTGCTCAGCAGGGAGCCTGCTTCTCCCTCTGCCTCTCTCTCTCATTCTCTCTCTCTGTCTCTCATGAATAAATAAATAAAGTCTTAAAAAAAAAAAAGAAGAAGAAGAAGAAGAAGAAGTGGATAACCATTTGCAAAGAGAAAAAACTAGATCCATTCAAATCACAAAACAAGAATAGACTGCAAATGGATAAACGATGTAAAAATTTTAAAAGGTAACTACAGGGCACCTGGGTGGCTCAGTTGGTTAAGTGACAGACTCTTATTTTTGGCTCAGGGTTGTGAGACTGAGCCCCACATGGGCCTCCGTGCTCAGCAGGGAGTCTGCTTGAGATTCTCTACCCTCTCCGTCTGCCCCTCCCCACCTTGTGTGTGCTCTCTCTCTCTCTGGCAAATCATAAAATCTTTTTTGAAAAAAGTAACTATGTAAGTCCTAGAGGAAAACGTGAGGGAATTCCTCTTTAAGCTGTATATAGAGAAAAACTTCCTAAAACTAAAAATTCAGATACAGAAGAAAATATTGGTAACTTACACTTCATAAAAATAGGTAAAATTGAATATCAAAAAATACCATAACATCAAAAGAAAACAGCAAATTGGGAGAAAACATCTGCAATATATATCACAAAAGGTTGACATCCCTAATATATAAAGAACTTCTAAAATTCAAGGAAAAGGACCAAAAATCTGATAGAAAATGAGCAAAGGCACAATTTATAGGAAACAAATTAAAATAGCCTTTAAACTTATGAAAAGATGTTCAACTTTACTAAAAATAAATGCAAACTAAAAATACACTGAGAGGCCGTTTCTTTTTTTCTTTTTCAGGAGCCAGTATTTATTATCAAAGTCATATTCAATGTTAACAAGATGCCACAACTACAAAAAAATTATACACACTGCAATCTCAATGCAAACAGTCAAAAGGAACCCAAGTCATTAAAAAAGTAATTCAAATTATTCCAAAAAGCAAGTGAACTTTTTAAACATCTTTATACATCCAGCCAACATATTAAAAAGGTTAACAAACAAAACTACAAATTCAATGGTCTGCTATCAATGTTTTCTGTTGTTGTTGTTTTGTTTTTTAAAGATTTTATTTATTTATTTGAGAACGAGATAGGGAGAGCACCGAGGGAGAGTGTGGAGAAGCAGGCTCCCCACTGAGCAGGGAGCCCAATGTGGGACTTGATCCCAGGACCCTGGGATCATGACCTGAGCCAAAGGCAGACTGACCCATCCAGGCGCCCTGGTACCGGTTTTGTAAAAAGGCAACTGCTTAAGCATTTCTATTGATCTGAACATCAATCTCGGCTGGTCAGCTTCATCCCATTCACCATCCAGCAGAATCTCTGAGCCACCTCTGGCCACTCAAACCTAACCATACCACATCCCTTGGATTTCCATTCTCCAACCCTGGCTTGCATTCACTTCAGCTCCAGCCATCCGACCAGGGCAGGCCCAGGACAGAGTGCTAACCCCTACCAGCCAGCCAAAGGTACCACATACACACAGTCTACACAAGGGATGACATGCACAAGATCATTCCTTCAAGTTTAGAAGAACTTTAGAAGTTCTACCTAATACACAGAAACAAACACAGAAAGTCAAACAAAATGAAGAGACAGAGGAATATGTTCCAAACATCTAAATGAAATAGATAATCTACCTGATAAAGACTTCAAAGTAATGGAGAGAGGGAGTGAATGAATTCAGTAAAAACTTCAACAAAGAGGTAGAAAGTATAAAAAAGAACCAATCAGCATTAACGAATATAGTTACTAAAATAAAAAATGTACTAGAAGGAATCAACAGTAAATTAGAGGATTAGTAATCTAGAAGAGAGAGTAATGGAGAGCACCCAAGCTGAACAGCAAAAAGAAAAAAGAGTTTAAAAAAAAACAAGGGGTGCCTGGGTGGCTCAGTCTTTAGGCTCCCCCCTGCTTAGTGAAAAGCCTGCTTCTCTCTCATCCCCCTGCTTGTGTTCCTTATCTCGCGGTCTCTCTCTCTCTCTCTCTGTCAAATAAATAAAATCTTAAAAAAAAAAAAAAAGATAGAAAAGAAAGAAAGAGAAAGAAATGAGGAGAGGCACCAAACTGAACAGCAAAAAGAAAACAGAATTTTTTTTTAAATGAGGAGGGGTACCTGGGTAGTTCAGTCAGTTAAGCTTCCAACTCTTAATCTCAAAGTCATTAGTTCCAGGTCCCTCAGCATGGAGCCTAATTTATTTTTTTATTTTTTTATAAAGATTTTATTTATTTATTTGACAGAGCAAGCGAGAGTAGGACACAAGCAGGAGTAGTGGGAGAGGGAGACGCAGGCCTCCCTTGGAGAAGAAAGCCAGATGTGGGGCTCGAACTCAGGACCCTGGGATCATGACCTGAGCCAAAGGCAGATGCTTAACGACTGAGCCACCCAGGCACCCCATGGAGCCTAATTTTTAAAGTTTTTTAAATGAGGATAGGTTAAGGGATGCCTTGGACAACATCAAGTGAACAATCATTCGCATTATAGGGGTCCCAGAAGGAGAACAGAGAGACAAAGTGAAAGACCCCTCCCCTAGTAGATAGGATAACTAACCGCTTGTTTGCTTTTCTGTGAACCGCTGGCTTTTAGGCGTAAATTAGGTTATTAATTGCTTATTAATTGCTCTTTTGCCCTTCTGTAACTGCTTGGCTTATAGAAATAATAGAAGACGCCATGATGGCATTCCTACCTTCCCCCTTCTTGTTCCCCCCTCCCTGCCTCTCTCCTCCCGCGCGCGGGCCCTCAGAACCAATCAGCTTGTTCCCCCTTCCCGCCTCTCTCTCCTTCGCGTGCGCGGGTCCCCAAAGCCAATCAGCAAACTCCACTTATGCCTGTTTCAAAAGTTCTAACTGTCAACCAATCAGTTGTGCCCCACCCAAAACTTGTTTGTACCTGTCTATAAAAACCCGGCACCACCCCAGCCGGGTGTGCTCAGCTAGCAGCAGCTGCTGACCACCCGCAGGCGCGCGCTGACCACCCGCAGGCGCCTGCGTAACAATAAAGAACCTCTTGCTGATTGCATCCAGTGGCAGTGTTGGATTCTTGGGTAAGGGGATCCGCGGGTCTTTCAAAAGGAGCAGAAAACTTACTTAAAGGAACGATCAAAAACTTCCCTAACATGGGGAAGGAAACCGACATCCAGATTCAGGAAACAGAGCTCCAAAGAAGATGAACCCAGGGATGCCCGGGTGGCTCGGTCAGTGAAGCATCTGCGTTCAGCTCAGGACATGATCTCAGGGTCCTGAGGTCGAGCCCCGCATCAGGCTCCCTGCTCATTGGCAGCCTGCTTCTCCCTCTGCCTGCCCCACCAGCCCCCCAACCTTGTGCTCACTCTCTCTCACCGACAAATAAAATCTTAAAAATTTTTGAAAAAAAAAAGAATGATCCCAAAGAGGTCTACACCACAATATTTAATAATCAAAATATCAAAGTTGAAAGGTAGAAATTCTTACCTAGAACTATGAAATTAAAAGATCTGAGAGTAGGTATGAAAATCTGCATTAAATAAGCACGACAAGTAACTTTATGCTTACCGAAGTTTTTGAAGAGGTAATGACAGATTTTAAATTCCTTAAGGTTACTTAAGACAGGTACCAATTTAGAATGACGTGTGTGTATGGTGGCGGCAGGAACGATGGATGGAGTAGGAAGAGCACTTAATTAAGGCTGACAGACCTAATAGTCTGGAAACTGGCCTCTTTTGAATTGCTGGGGAGGGGGGTGTCACACACATTCATTTGTTGAATTGGGTCCAGGAACCCAAAATAAGAACTGAGAACCCTAACCAAAAAAAGAAAAAAAAAAAAAAAAGAATTGAGAACCCTCATTCCCTCTCAACTGATCTAGAAATGGAGGTAGAGTCAAAGAAACCAAATTAATTACCAAATTAATTTATTTAAACCAATGACTCTCAAGTTTCGTGGCTTGTTAAACCACCCGTTGCTAGGCCCCACACCAGATTCTGATTGAGTAGGCCTGCGGTGGATCTAAAAACGCATGTTTTTAACAAGTTCTCAGATAAAGCTGCTACTGCTGACCAGTGACCTCCTTCCTCTTGGATTTTCTCACTGACAAAGTGGGCAACAGTGATGTTCTGTGGATTAATGTAAATAAAGATATGGAAGTGCTTGTTCATTACATGTGTTACAACATATTATAATATTGTTGGAGTAAAGTCATTTATTGAGTCAGTCTAGACAAGTTTTCTCCAATGTTACAAAATCTATCACCCAGTGTGAAAAAGCCAAAAAGTCAATCCAAAGTAATCCTTTTGAAAAGTCAAGTTATGGGAGTGAGCAGGAACCATGCTGGGCAATTCATATCTTCTCCCCACCCACATGTCCCCTGCTCCGTGGGCCCATCCCACCCACAAAGCCACCATCCTGAACATAGGGAATGGCTCGGGGCACCAGCACTGGATTATTCCCACAGATGATCCTTGAACCCTCTGGCCCAAACTTTCCTAAAGCCTCAAGAAGAGAGGAATTATTCATCTGTTCTCCCTTTTAATTCCTTTCTTCAGACCCAAAGCCCTGCTTCACCCCACTCTAGTTCTTTGTTCTCGACCCTCACTAATGTTCCATGCCTGTGGCAGTTCAGGCTAGGAGTCCTTGAAGGCTAGACATTTCATTTTCCTTTGTCAGCAACACAACTGAACACTATTTAACTTGTCATTTTAATGAAGTTAAATCCTAGATATCCCTAATGCAATGACAGTAACTATGCTTTCTATTAAAGTTAGGGGGAAATCCCATGAAATTAGGTCCACTTTTTGATGGTTGGAGTCAAATTAGGATAATCTGGTGCTTCCAAAACTGCTGCGTGATTCCAAAACACGGCTATAGGGCCTGCTAGAGCTGCCCCTCTCTGGACAAACTCTAATTCCCAAATTCCATGAGCCAGAGACAACCTCTTCTTCGATTAGTTAACCATACAATTTAATGTTTCAGATTTCTTTTTTTTTTTTTTTAAAGATTTTATTTATTTATTTGACAGAGATCACAGTAGGCAGACAGGCAGGCAGAGAGAGGGGAAGCGAAGGAAGCAGGCCCCCTGTTGAGCAGAGAGCCCGATGCGGGACTCGATCCCAGGACCCTGAGATCATGACCTGAGCTGAAGGTAGCGGCTTAACCCACTGAGCCACCCAGGCGCCCCATAATGCTTTAGATTTCATTCAGGTAAATAACATTCCAGACACTTAGTTTTCTGGAAAGACTTCCTGAAATCCCAAAAATGCCCCCTGGTGACATCTCTTTTTTGTTTTCTCTCTAGAGCAAGGTTCCTGGAAGGGGCAAAGCAGAGACCTTCAGTAAAGTTTCTAGATTAATGGGAGCTGTGGGGAGGCAAGGCAGAGGGAGTAGAGAGGAATCAGGATGTTAACTGAGACCCTAGCTCCAGGGGAGTCAGGAACTACATTTCTGAGTGGTTCGGAGGGACTAGAGCTTCTTAGACAACTCACCACTGTCTTCAAAGGCCTGGGTGACTACTCCCCTCTTAGCATGGTCTATGAGGCCTTGGGAGGACCAGCCTTCCTCCCTTTCCAGCCCTGCCTTCAGTCTGCTCCCGCCCCAGCACCGGTTCCCAACATCTATGGGGCTGCATATCTCTTCCAGTCCCCTCCATCTGGAAAAGCTGACTGCTGACACCTAACTTGGCTCTCACCCAGAACTGACTTCCTTGGGGGTAATTTCCCTGACCTGATCCCCCCCCAACTCAGGTCCAGTCTCAAGCACCCTTAGGCTCCTCCAAACACTTGGTGGTTGGGGGCCCCATTCCCCAAGACACAGGGGTTACCAGGTGTCCTGCCGTGCCTCCCCAGAAGCCCATGGTGGGAGGCCTGCTTGGGCTATCTGCTCCAGGACAACCCAGGAGTATCTATACCCCTTCCCCACTCCATGCCGTTTCTTGTGATCATCAAAATTTATAAGCATATTTAAATGTAAAAATATGAATCGTGAGGAAGGGGGTGTGATTGATGAGCCTTGGTTTTCCTAATCTGTAAAAAGGAGGCACTATTTAAAGAATTAGGTGAGTCACTAAATGCAGAGCCTGGTGGAGTTCTTGGCAGGCCTGAGGCTCTCAGTCAGCATCTATGGTGAACCCCTTTGGGGCCAGAGGATTTTCTAGACTGGGTTTTGCTTTTGTTTATTGTTTTGTAAGCAATCCTGGCTTTCCTCAACTACACCCTGGATTTACCTCCCCTCTAAATCTTGTCAGTGCTAATGTCCGCCCTTCTGTAGAGCAGAGGCTATTTCCATTACAATGAAAGCTGCTTTGCTGCTCTTAATCCTATACCAACCATTGGTAGAAAACAAGCCAAATGCTTAAAACTCAAGGGGGGAAAAATGGCAGCCACCGCAAGACAGTTTTTTTTAATCTTCAGATTCCAAAACCTTTCCTGTGAATTTCCTCAAAGTTCTGTGGTTTGTTTTTTTAAGGCTGAAAAATCTTCAGTCCAGGGCATATGCAGAATTTATGGCCTATGCTTAAATTTCCAAATTTTGCTACTTTGACACAGATTAACCTGGAGCTGTTTCCTACACTTGGAAGCACTGCCCTTAGGGCAGAAATTCCAGGCCTTCGGGGCAAGGAAGTTTTGTATTTCATTCTCACATTGCAGAACTGATTCCCAACTCTCCAGTTTACATTTTTACAGACACTCGTTGCCAACTGACTTAAGGGTGCACTAGCTCAGGGCAATTTAAGGGAGCCACAATTGCTGGTCCATAAAGCAGGCTCAAGCAAGGAGTGCTAACTCGGTAAGACTGAACCTAATAGCTTAGCAGGAAAAAAAAAAAAAAGTTTGCCACTCATCTCTGGGTGAGCTTGTGCAGAAACAGGCAATCTCATATATTGCTGCTGGGTGTAAAATTATTTCAACCCTTGTGAAAGAGGCAATTTGGTAGTATTTAGCAACATTATATATATATAATTTTCTCTCTGGAACAGCAAATTTTCCTCTATTTATGGAGCTACAGTTACGTGCACACTTGCAAAACAGTGACCTTCATGATATTCACCACAGCTATGGAAAGCCAAAGACTGGGAACAACCCAAAAATCTTTTGGTAGGTGACCGATTAAATGGAATCATCGCCAACTGTAAGGGATGGAAAGAATCTACACTTATGATTGTAATCGTATTTTTATAAAACCTCTCAAAGAGCACCCAAGAAAATACAGCTTTTTATTTCTGGAGAGTAGAAATAGGAGCATAAATGGATAATTATGCAGATAATTTTTATAATCTTGTAAATGGACAGAAGAGACTTTTTTTTTTATCATTTTGGGATTCTGATCCATGAATGTACCTATTAAAAATTTGTAAGTAAATGTAAATTTTAGTATTTAAGACAATGCTGTTTATTCCAATATAGCAACAAGTATTCTCCCCTTAGTCTACAGTTCTGCATATCTGCTAGTGGTCTTCTATTAAGCTTATAAGTATATAAAACTAGTACACTGCGAAGGTACTGGCATTTCTATGTTTTGGAGAATAATTTGCTTTCCATCTTACACAAGTACCTATTAGTTATTTTTTTAAAAGTAATCCAAGTCAGGGATGCCTGGGTGGATCAGTCGGTTTAGTGTCTGCCTTCCGCTTACTCAGCAGGGAGCCTGATTCTCCCACTGCCTGCCCCTCTCCCTGCTCCTGTGCTGACAAGTATATAAATTCTTCTTCTTCAAAAAAGAACAATCGAGGTCAGTTCCAGACAATATCACATTTCCCCTAAAACTGACTGGGTTTTGATCAAAGCTGCGTCTCAGAACCCAATTCCTATACCTTTTAAACCCTAACCATGTGTACTCTTGGACCTTTTTCTAGCTTTGATGGTTTTATTTAAGGGTGAAGCTCAAGGGCCACCTTGGCTGTGATGTTATCTCCAGTACTTCAATCATCAAGGAGCTACTTATTTAAAATTTTATTCTTTAATTAGCAAACCTGGGGGGAAAGCCACATTAGGACTGAGACAAAGGCGGAGACCCAAAAATCAGCTGGTTTTTCCTTGTCAGACTGGAGCAGAATTTCAACCAGACCACATGCATTCCACCTCTGGAGGCAGTTTACTCTTTAAATCCTGAGTCCAGGTACGCGGGTTGCAAACTGGCTTCACTTCATCCAAGGACCTAGCTCTAGGGCTTTCATGGCATCCTCAAGTTTGAGCATCCCTGCACCAGAAAGAACAAGTGTGCGTGAGAGGGGAGGGTAAGGGCCTGGACAGTTCTCAGCCTCTTTCAAGGTTCCTTTCTGGGACTTCTCAGCCTGGCATTCGGCACCTGGGATTCTTGGGAACATCAGAAGGTGGGGCCGCTGAACCTACTCCAGTATCCCCCCAGTAAGCTAAGGGGAGTGTTGGGAGGGAGGGTAAGAACTGGGATCAGGTCTCGGGGAACACTTCCCTATGAGGCCAGGCCGCCTCTCATCCTGGTCTTCCTCCAGGGTCTCTAGAACCAACAGACGGAATTTCATCATCTCAGGGGAAGCCCAGACAAGGAGGGATGACCCTGCTGAAGCCTGAGGTCTGGGTGGTGGTTGCGGGGCACTGGGGCATGGGGAGGAGGAGAGAAGGGCTACAGGAGAGGAAGTAAAACTACCCACACGTCCCCAGGCCAAAGCACCTAGTCGAGAGGCCTCTCACCTCGTTCCTGTCGCTGGCGGTGCCATTCAGCCATGGACTGGAGCATCCACCTGGCCCTGAGCTTGTGCAAGTAAGAGCCATAAACCACGACCTCCGTGAGGTCCGAGGATTCCAGAACCTTTAGCTCGAGCATGACTTTGCTCACTTGCTCGAAGTACGGGATTCGAGATCCCGCTGGGCCTGTATGGAGAAGAAAACGAGCGCTCAGGCCCACGGAGACCAAGACGCCGGGTCAGGGCACCCAGGTCAGGACTGCTGGGCTCACTCACCAAACAGAGCCTCCAAGAGCTGCGTCTGGACCTGCAACACCTCGGGATCTTTCAGGTCTTCGGGAGCTTTCACCCACGGTGGAATATCTTTTCGTTCTGGTAGAGACCCCATCTGCAGCGCCTCAAAACTAACTACGTACGCTCCAACCTGGCCTAGGCCTGAGTCGGCGGGGGGGCCTCCGCGCCAGAGAGGAGCGCACCGGGACGGGCCCCGCCCACGAGAAGCTCCGCCCACGAGAATCCCCGCCCCTGCCTGGCGGCCCAGTCTCCCACTCAACACGCTAGGCTGGCCCGCCTGCGCATTGGTGTTGCAAGTGACCATCGCAGTCACTTTATCCTCTTCGCGGCCAGGGTGGGCCCAGCTGTCTCCGAGTTTATAAGGGTTTCCACACCGGGATCTCTTGGCGCTGGGAGTACGTGGGGGCAAGGGCAGCTCTTCACCTGGAAACAAGTAATTGGGCCTGAACCCCGGAAAGACGAAAATCCAAGTCTTGACGGTGGGAGGACCACCGGGGAGCTGCCAAATCAAGTTCCTGCCTCCCACGTTCCAAAGGAAGGTCCCTCTTCCCCTGTGCCAAACCCCGAAGCTTCACGTCACTGAGACCCCTACAGCTTCCGGCGACTCAGGAGTAATTCCTGCCATTTAACAAAGAAAAGGAAATTAAGAAATTACTTATCGGCAACGCACGGGATGGGGTCGCTAAAGTGCTCTTACTGGTCACCCTCCTTGGAGCTGCAAAGTCTGGAACTTTTCAATCTCTAATTTCAGAACTCATGAATGCCCCACCTGGACCCTTGGGCCCAAACTGTATAGGCCAGACTAATTCTTTCTTTCTTTCTTTCTTTCTTTCTTTTCTTTCTGTATTTATTTATTTGAAAGCCAGCAAGCATGGGTAGGGGCAGAGGGAGAAAGAGAATCCTCAAGCAGACTCCCTGAGGAGCATGGAGCTGATGCCCCGAGATCATGACCTGAGCAGAAATAGCTGCTTAACTGACTGAGCACCCAGGCACCCCTGTATAGGCCAGACTTCTGATTCTAAATAGTATTATTCATTTAAAAAGCATGTTGCTTGAAGTGATGCACTAGATTCATGCAATGAGTGTGTGACTTAAGTGTTTTATAGCTTCATAGATGTGGAAATTAAGCTGACTTTTCCCAAGACCATGTTCTGGTAACCTCCAATCCCATCAGCTGACTATTATGACTATCTCTTAGGGCAGGCTTCTTCACATTCAGCGGAAAAACCGTGGGTTTATGAGGCACCTGGGTGACACAATGAGTTGAGCATCCACCTCTTGATTTCAGCTCAGGTCATGATCTCAGGGTTATCAGTGCAAGCCCTGCATTGGATTGCATGAGTGTGGACCCTACTTAAAAAAACAAAAACAAAAACAAAAAATAATGACTGTATGTGAATCTACAATTATCCCCAAATTTAAAAGTTTCATTGAAAAAATGAAATCAGAATTGAAAATTTACAAAATCTGTCTGAATTTCGGTTGCCATCTTGGGACCCCTTTCTAGCAGCTATACACCACTGTGTTCTGTTGGCAAGAAAGCTGGATAGTTAAGAGACTTAAAGAGAACATTGTGGTACAAAATGGTCAACATGTTCTCACATAAAGACCTTTTCCTGCTTAATGCCATTCACATTAAAGTCTACTAGATATTATTTAAACACTATCACTCCAGCTTAGTTTCTTTCTTATTGTCTAATTCATTTGTTTTTCTTTTCTTGGAGAATATTTGTGTCCTTTTGCATTGAGTGTCTCTATAAGTTGCAAATAATTGGATATTTTAATACACTCAGGTTTTATTTTGGCTGAAAACTTTTAAATCACCTGAGTGTGTTATTAGGCTAGGCTTTTCCACCATCTAAGCACTCCCTGCACCCCAACATTTGTCACTAGCTATAAAAGTAAATACTTTCTTTTTTTTTTTTTTTTAAGTAAATACTTTCTTGACTAAAGAAGGTAGGATGGGTGTGATGCAGGGGCTGGGAAGGTGACAGATATCTTCCAAAAAGCGGAGATTAGAGTTTTCTCAGAATTACCATTCCAGAGCAGCTGGTGGCTCCTTTTACCTTAAAAGAATTAATTTCAATTATTTACTTTTCAGACTTATGGACACTGGAGCCAGATGCATCCATATTGACAATTATTACTTGTATTATTTAAAGTGGGATGTGTGGATGATGATAAAAAGCTTTCTTTAGAGTGGACTTTGGTGTTTTTGAATCTCGACCATAAGAGGAGATACAAAGCAGGAGCAGAAAGACCTAAAATAGAACAAAAGATGCAATTAGAAATACTCCTTTTTGGGGTGCCCGTGTGGGTCTGTGGGTTAAGCCTCTGCCTTCAGCTCAGGTCATGATCTCAGGCACCTGGGATTGACCCCCACAGGTCATGATCTCAGGCTCCTGGGATGGAGCCCCACATCAGGTTCCCTGCTCAGCAGGGATCCTGCTCCCCTCTCCCCCGCCCCTACTCTCTGCCTACTTGAGATCTCTCTCTCTCTCTCTCTGTCAAATAAGTGAGTAAAATCTTTTAAAAAAAGTAATACTCTTTGTTGTTGTTTTTTAGTTAGTGTAGGCAAATTTTATTTCTATGGTAGTAGCATTTATTTTGGGTATGGAAAAATAACACTATTTCAAAGTCAAGGTAATGAAGCAGAAATAAATTTTTTCTCATATGTCCATACTCAAATAGCACATATGATTTCAAGACATTCTTAAATTAACAAGGAACAAATGCAGAATCCAAGTAGTATCTGTCAACAGAAGAGTTGTATTAAGGCTACATTATCAGCCATAGAAATCAGAAAATTCAAAGTGATCCCTTGCAGTGATTCTCAACTTTACTGTGTATCAGAATCACCTGGATTATGGAAAAAGCACCTTCAGGGGACTGAAGGCAAATCACCAGGTTAAGCAAGCCCTTGGTCTCGGAATAAATACCAGAGGGGCTCAAGATACAAACGTGGTTCCTCAGAGTGGGGCAAAGATAAATTACAACATGATATGAGATCAGACCTTCACTTACTGTGTTACTTCTCTGCGCCTCAGTGCAGGAATAATAATGCTACTCTCAAAATTGTTCTATAAATTAGATCAGATAGTGTGTGATAAGTGCTTCCCTAATTCATTCATCAGCTACTATCATTATTTCATCATTATCATCATCATCATCATTATTATCAACATTATCTGATACAGAGGGCATGCTTCACCAGCCCCCATTCTGACCCCCACATAGTCGTTAATATATTTTTTTTAAATAACCACTTGGGCACCTAGTTGGCCCAGTTGGTTAAGTGGCTGCCTTTGGCTGGGGTCATGATCCTGGGGGCCTGGGATCGAGCCCCATGTTGGGCTCCCTGCTCAGTGGGGAGCCTGCTTCTCCCTCTCCTCTGCTCTTGCTCTCTCTTGCTATCTCTGTCTCTGTCTCTCTCAAATAAAAAAATAAAATCTTTTAAAAAATAAATGAATCAAAATAAAAAATAACCACTCATTGGTTTCAAGTTCATGGACTGCTAGTACCATTTTTATATTGGTATCATTTTTACTAGCTTCAACCATTCACTTAATATAAGTGAATATATATATATATATGTATATATATACATATATATATGTATAAGTGAATATAAGATAATATAAGATTTCAGTCCGTGGTTGAAATGACAATTTTTCTATCTCAACTAAGTTGATGGGGGCGCCTGGGTGGCTCAGTGGGTGAAGCCACTGCCTTCGGCTCAGGTCATGATCTCAGGGTCCAGTGATTGTGCCCCGCATCAGGCTCTCTGCTCAGCAGGGAACCTGCTTCCCCCTATCTCTCTATCTGTCTCTCTGACTACTTGTGATTGCTCTGTCAAATAAATAGAATCTTAAAAAAAAAAAAACTGATGATGAATTCAAAGAAAAAAGGGAACTAAATCTTAAAAAGTATGTGATCTAGAAGCATCTAAAGCATCAATAACTAGATGAGTGAACTGTTTTTCAAAGTGACCCCTTTTAGACAATCTCTGATGTTCCTTGTATCATTTTCTCAGACTCAGGTTATTTATAGATGGAAACATGGCAATAAAATACCTATAATCTCCATCACTTCCTATGTTCAATATACTTTCCAGTAATGTTACATGGTTGAAGCTTTTGGCCATTCATGTAACTACCTTAATATCTTAAATATCTGAGGTTTTTATATTCTGAAACTATAAACCTAAGCTCTAGAGGTACACAGGCTAGGAAAGGGTTTCTCAACCTCAGCAAAACTGACATTTTGTGTTGGACAATTCGTTTCTGTGGGGGCTGTCCCCCACAGAAAGGAGGGGGACTAACACACTGTGCAATCTCCTCTCAAGCCAGCCGCTTCATCATGTCAATTGTTATATTAAGTTGCTTGGAAAAAAGGACTTCTCTTCTTTTTGAAATTTCTTAAAAAAGGGTCTGAGTTTCTTGAACATTAAAATTGCTTTTCCTTTTCTTTTTCAACTGCATCATTTTCCTAACTTAAATGCAGAGTTTTTACAGTAAAGGAAGAGGTGAAAAGCTGAGAAATGCTACAAAGAGCAAAAAGTCAAAGGCAATCCCTTGTTGGCACTTTTTCTATATTAGGGTTTTAGGACGCCTGGTTGACTAGGTCAGTTAGGCATCTACCTTCAGCTCAGGTCATGATCTCATGGTTCTGGGATCGAGCCGTGCATCAGGCTCCTTGCTCAGAAGGAGCCTGCTTCTCCGTCTGCTTGCTGCTCCCCTTGCTTGTGCTCTCTCTCTCTCTGACAAATAAATAAAATCTTTTTAAAAAAATAAAAAAGAATTCAGAGTTTTTCACTCATCTAGTAGCACAGCCAGGTTGGATCATTCCTATGTTACAGCACACTTCAAAGAATTACGGAAGTGAAAACTTGGCTTTTTCTTTCCTCTAACATTTGCTCTGCCACTATGAGGACCTGGGAGATGGTAGCCCACTTGCTCCAAAGGTCATACGTTCAATACATAACACTGTGCGTAATCCTTGTGAAGAAGATGTATTATCTTCACCAATTTTTTTCAAGGGCCAACACTAGAGAATGAAGTTCCCTTGACTCCGGTCGTACCTCAGTCAGATTGCCTCTAAGAGGGGTCAGAAATACCAAGAAAAGAACATAACTCCTGAAAATCAAGTTTGGGTAAGTTATTTAAGACCTGAAATTACCTTTTATCCTTTAGGCACCTTTATAGCACCTAGAGTGTGCTCCTGATATAGGCGTATACACCTGACTTTGACATCCCATTTTCTTCAACTTTCCCCAACCGTACACAAGAGCAAGGACTCAGTAGGGGCTGTACAAGTTTGATCATTCTTCTTGTATTTTTTTAAATAGATAAAGAATGTTTCGCTTGTATTTTAAGATGTAAACCAACGTAAATGTTATTTTTCATCATTAGTCACCACATAGTTTCACTTATTAAATATTTTCTTATTTAATAAGTGAAAGTATGTTTCATTTAATTCATTCATTCATTAGTAAATTCATTAATTATTCATTGATAAATAAATTCATTATTTAAGAATTTCATTCATTCATTAAATTATTCGTTTAATGCTATCCACTTAATCACTTATCGGTACATTTTTGTGTATAATTAAACTTTTTCTAAGTTCTCTGCTCTTTCCCACAGCTGGAAATTTCTAGTTTGTTTTTTGTTTTTCCCACCAAAGTCACCACACAATTCAAGGTTCTGGCATTCTAAATATGAGGCCATTGTAGAAAGAACTATTGCTTTACAATGTGTTTTTAAACTTGGAGGCTTAAGTTTGTCTCACTTAGAATCTTTCTGCTTCTTTTCACTATACCTGGTATCATCTGGAAATACCTAGTCATTGCAGTTTCTTCTCTGGAACAATCACTGGTAATTGCACAGAAACTCTATTATCATCCTCTAGTTTCCACAGACTCACCTCAAAACATACTTTTCCCATTAAAAACTACATATTCACATGACCACATGCACGCATTCCTTCCCTGTGTGTGTGTGTGTGTGTCTGTCTGTTTCTCTCAGGAGAAGTCAAGCCTTTGACAGAACTGGGTACTTGGTAAGGACTAAATCCTAGCTCTCCCTAAATTTCCCTTATGCCCAAGTCCTCCCTTCCAAACTAAAAACCACCAGCCATACAGAAGAAATTAAAGCTATTCCTTCCCTCATCAAAAAGTCAGTAAGTACCTACAGTTTGACAGACACTTTGCTAGATGCTGAATACACTCCTGAAAGACAATCTCTGTCCCCAAAAGGAGAAGAAAAACAAAAGAAGCAGTTGTAATATTGTGTCACAAGTACTAGGATGGGGTAAGCATGAGGTATAGTTAGAGAACAAAAGAAAGTCATCAAGTCCTGTCAAGGAGTCTGTCAGTCGATGTTCACCAAAGAAACAGAACCAAACACACACACACATACACACACACATAAAGAGACTTATTTCAAAAAATTGGCTTATGGGATTGTGTAGCTGGCAAGTCCGAAATTTGTAGGGCAGGCTGGTAGGGATGATAGTTTTGAGTGGTGATATTTACAGAATATTGTGAATACATTTAATGCCACTGAACTGTACGTGTTACAAATGGTTGAAAGGCCAGGGCAGGAGCTGATGTGACCGAATTCCTTCTTCCCTAGAGAAACCTGCAGAAGTTTGTGATTCTCCAACCCCCTTTAGGCTGGCCCTCTGGTAAGAGTTGGGAAAAGAACTTAAGGAGGAAGTGTGTTCTTCCAACCTCAAACAATAAGAGATACTAATCTATTAGAATAAAAATATTCAAGCCCAAGGGCTGGGGAAACAAAATGGAGAGGCGGATGGCACACTCTTGTGGCAGAAGCATTAAGATGAGGCAAGCTAGGTCCAAATGAGTCCCTCCATGCCCACATCTCAGGGACCACCTGGGATTCTGCTCCTGGTCTGCGGTCTGCTCAACTCCAACTACACGGGCAATATAGACTTGGGCATGTTGTTGGGGTTAGAGTGAGTGCTGGCAGTACCTCTTCCTCAGGGCCCACTATAGCACGTAGAAGGAAAGGAGAAAGGCACCCCAATTCTCTGCCATGTGTACAGTAATCACCTAATGGGGCATAGAGTGTAGGATCCAAGGCAGCTGCCCAGAATCTGGAATCTATCACAGAAACCTAGCCAGGCCAATTTGGCCCTTTCTAGTGCAAGCTCAGAGGCTGGGGTGGGAGGTATTCAGGATGGCGTGGGTCAATTCCTGCCTCACTCTCTCCCTTCACCTCACTACCTGTGGGAGCCATTCCTTCCCTTGTTCCTACTCTGTGCCATGAGCTGGCTGTTGAGGGCCTGCCATGTTAATGATCATGCATATGTTGGCCTGTGGGGTGGTGGTAGGGGGCAGGGAAGCGGATGAGACTCCACTGGGGTTCTCAAAAAAAGTTCTACTCATATCTCCCTCCGTGAGTACTGGGTATAGACAAACATACATGCTCAGAGCTTCCAGTTAGTTTTTTACCAGACAAACAAAAACAGCATAGGGCAGATAAAAAAAGAAAAGAAAAAGAATAGCAGTCCAGAAGGCTGACTTTTAGAAAGAAGTAAGAGGAAACACAAGGAAAATAATGTTTAATAAAATAATTGAAGAA